>NC_142368.1:29342877-29446949 GCF_059441175.1 Urocampus carinirostris
TATATATGTATATATGTATATATGTATGTATATATGTATGTATATATATATATATATATGTATGTATGTATATATGTATGTATGTATATATATATGTATGTATATATATATATATATATATATATATATATATATATATATATATATATATATATATGTATGTATGTATGTATGTATATATATATGTATGTATATATATATATATACATGTATGTATATATATGTATGTATGTATATATATATGTATGTATATATATATATATATACATGTATGTATATATATGTATGTATGTATATATGTATGTATGTATATATGTATGTATATATATATATATATATATATATATATATATATATACATGTATGTATATATATGTATGTATATATACATATATGTATATATATATATATGTATGTATATATACATATATGTATATATATATATATATATTTATATATATGTATGTATATATACATATATGTATATATATATATATATATTTATATATATATATATATATATATATATATATATATATATATATATATATTTATATATATATGTATATATATATATATATATATATATTTGTATTTTTTTACTGAATGAAAGTTTCTTTTTACCACTAGGAGGCACTAATTATTACACACTGTCCCTCTAAGTCTAATCTATGGGAACCAGGAACTCAATGATAGTCATTGCGTGCATAGAGATTTTGAAAGTGTTCAAGCGATAAATAGGGAACTTTGTCAAATTTGTGCAGTTCCTTATAAAATCATAAATTCAGTAAGTAAACTATTGCAATTGACACAGATGTCGAAGGTAATTCTACTTCATTTTTAAATTCTGTTGATACCGTTATAGATTGGTTTCATCGCAAAACAACATTTTTGTTCCACTGTTAGATTATTTGATTTTTTACAAGTATTAACTCATTTTACCAAAAAGAAAACACTTTAAGATGTTGAAATCTAAAATTGCAAATTTTATATGTATGTTTTAATATTTTATATGAGGTATCATAAATAATTTTTCAGTAAGGTAAATATTATTTAAAATCAGCAGTTATCTGTCAGTGGAATAATATGACATTAAAATAATAATAATGAAAATCTACTCTTTTTGTTTTTACTTTTAAAAGTAATTTTTTTGCAGTGTATCATCCCACTGCAAAATTGCATTCTTAGCCCCATTGGTGGAACATTATTTGTCTAATTTTTCTGTAACACACCTTGTTTTTCCAAATAGAATAAGAGAGCATCTTTAAAATGTGCCAAATTGTCTGTCATGGGTAATTGAAGTCAACATTTCTAATATCAATAATGGTTCCCATCAATAGGAGTGTCAAAACCAGAACAGAAACAGGACCCAATCGCGTGACGTTCTCACACAAGCCTTTATTTTACGGGAAATGGGGAGTCATACACGTTAGGGTCGCCCGTCTAGCGTGGAAAGACGGAAGCCAGAGACTGACGAGACCGATTCCAATTGCCCGAATTGATATGAGACAGATGAGGTCGATAGGGAACAGGAACTGAAGTGACAGACAGGATAGATAACTAATCAGGATATCGAAAATTAACAGGAGAAACTAGATGGGAACGAAAACTGGAGAAAATAATAAAAGGACAAAAACAGCCGGAAACTTCTGGAACCCGAATTTAAGTCAGGCAGGCGGAACGGACGAGTCAGGCTGGCAGACAGGCATGCAAACGGACGAGTCAGCAAGGCAGAAATGCCTGTCTTTGGAATGTGGGAGGAAACCGGAGTGCCCGGAGGAAACCCACGCAAGCACGGGGAGAACATACAAACTCCGCACAGTAAGTCCAGTAGCTGGATTTGAACCCACACAGGAGGTTCCCAAGACCTTAGAACTGTGCCGCACACGCGCTAACCACTGCGCCGCCGTTTTTTCTCTCTCTCTCTCTCTCTCTCTCTCTCTCTCTCTCTCTCTCTCTCTCTCTTCTCTCTCTCTCTCTCTCTCTCTCTCTCTCATATATATGTTTTATTAGTCTATATTGACAATAAATCCTAAATGACAAAGAGACTCTACTATATTATACATTGGACTCATTTAGTCATTTTAAGGATGAGAGCTACTGCTATTTGTAATTAGTGCTAAGGGCACCCTGTTTAATATGAATTTTAAATAGAAACTTAGTTAGATGACTTGCTAAACAGCTAAAAGTAGCTTGATATTTATCTATCGATCTATTTATCTACCCTAGTCATATCCCTTGAGAGGGGTGACCGACAGCAAGATAAACACATACAAAAACAAAGTCAAGTCAAATCATTTTTATTTGTATAGCCCTTAATCACAAAGAGTCTCAAAGGGCTTCACAGGTTATTACACAGACTATTTTTTTCAGACTATTATTACACCATCCCCTGATCTGGAACCAACATGAGGGCAAGGAAAAACTCAAAAACCTCAACATGAGGAAAATGAAGAAACCCTGAGAAGGGACCGCACATGTGGTATCCCCCTTCCAGGATTACCAGACAGCAAAGGATGTTGCAATCACAAATAATACAGAGATATTGTCCACGAAAAGTATAGGTTATTCATATGCTATAGCGTAGAAGTGATTCTTAAGCTTAGATTTAAACATTTCCACTGAGGTTGCAGATCGGATCTCAGGAGGAAGAGCATTCCACAGCACCGGTGCCCGGATGGAGAACGCTCTCGAACCAGCGGAACACTAAAGAAAATAAAAAAGGGAAAAAGTAGCAAAGTCACACACAAAGATTTTTGGACCATGGCCAAATGCCCAAACACCCAAACAAGTTAAGCAACTCGGCATCCAAGTTGGTCATGCTTTCGTCCCTCCAGATGAAACGGGACACAAGAAAGCGGTCATGTCACTCATGTGGCCTGCCCATCCCGTAGAACACGTCTAAACATCCTACTATCCTTTAACAACACCTCTCCGCTCATTCCTATCACCAACAAGAGCTCTAGCTTCCAGTATATTTCGACCTCTTTCCTGCAGTGCACTCATAACACCATCCATCCACGTCAATCGCGGTCTTACTTCTGCCCTGTAGATCTTCTTCAACATTCTCTCCCCATCCATCCTTTCCATGTTTCCTAACCAACCGAGTACTCTCTTATCCACATACTTGCTCAGTTCCAATACTACTCCAGTTCTGTCTGTAACAATTTCTCAATCCATCCAATCTTCTCAGTCCTAACATACTGCTCAAACACTTCATCTCAAAAACATTTGATTTTCTTCTCAAATCTGTGTTCAGGCTCCAAGTCTATGTACCATAAAACACAGTCGGCACAATCACACTCTCATACAGTCCCCTCTTAACATCCATACTCATACTTATTGTTGCTCATCACTCTCCTCAGCGCACCCAAAACCTTGCTTCCATGATTCACACTGTGCAATACCTCGCACTCCATTCCACCAACTGCAGCCACATCACAACCGAAGTACCTAAAGCTTTCAACTTCTTCCAGCATCTGTCCATGCAACCTTATTCCTAACGCCATGCCCACTCTATCACGTGAACACTTCATCACCTTACTCTTCCCAACATTCACACATAACCTACGCCTATGACAGACTCTTCCAAACTCCATTACCAACCATCTTAATTTTTCCTCAGAATCGGCCACAAGCGCTGTGTCATCTGCAAACAAAAACTGACTTACCCGCCACACTGTTCCACTGTTATCCATTATCTCTACACTTCTGCCAAATACTGTTGCATTCACCTCTCTCACCACACCATCCATGTACACATTAAACAGCCACGGTGGCATCAAACACCCCTGTCTCACACCAGCCAACACAGGGAACCACTGACTTGTCTCACTCCCTACTCTTACACATGCTCTGCTGTTCACATAAAAACTTTTCAATGCTTCCAACAACTTTCAACCCACTCCAATACATTACCATCACCTGCCACAACGCTCTCTATCAAATCTGTCATACGCCTTTTACAAGTCCATGAAAGCCAAATAAACATCTTTACCTTTTGCAAAATACTCCTCACGCACCTGTCACCACACATGCACTACACCAATCAACAGGAACCACACCACTTAAAAAGCATACATTCAACAAGCGTACTATCCAGTCAATCATAGCCGTGCCACCTTTTTTCAAGCATTCAGCAGTACAACCATCCAACCCAGGCGCCTTCCCCCCTTTCATTTCCTTTTCTGCCTCCTTCAACTCCCATGTTTCCACAGGCTTCACATTTAAATCCCCCAACACGGGCATTCTCCCCATACAACCGATCACTTCTCTCCTATCCTCTACATTCAAAAACTCTCAAAATACTCTGCCTATCTCATCCTGCCTGCACTACTGCTAACCAGCAATCTACCGTTTATCTTTCATTTTCTATTCCTTTCCAGACTCGCTCTTTCTTACCCTTTTCACTTCTTTCCTCAAAGTTCACCCCTATCTTTCGACACCATTCATCATTTACTTTCCTTTTTGCTGCTTCCACTACCGCTTTTACCAACATTTTCTTCACTTTATACCTTTTATACGCATCACCACTCTTATCTTGCAGCCACTCCTCAAAGGCACGTCTCTTCTCTGTCACAGCCTCTGAGACCTCATCATTCCACCATTCACTTACTTTCCTTATACCTCAACCTAATACCTTGATATTTAACTAAAAAGTAAACAGGTGAAAAGATAAGGAGGCTACATAACTCGCTAAAAAACAAAACAGCCAACTATTTAGCCAGATAGAAAGCCGAAAACTAGATAGATAGCTAGAAAGGAGGCCACAATTTATCTTAATAACTAGCAAAAAAGTGAAATGTTAGCCAGATAGCATGCAAAAAATGTAAATATCTTGACTTTGATTTTTTTTTCTGCTTATTCGCTTGATAAAACCCATAATTGGAATATATGTTTTTTTGTATATTCTGTCAAATAAATCCATAAAAAATTAAATATATACACTTGTTAGATACATGAACAGATTATCATTCTTTTCTCTTGAATGAATGCTTTAAAATGATTATCGAACTTGAATCGCTTTTTTTGTGTATGAAGCACATGAACTGGAATTTATTTTTTTGAATGTCAAAAACAGCAACTTATCATGTTATTACTAAATTGTTACTATATGATTCCGTGGGTAATTAAGAATAGGGTTAAATAGACGCACCATGTTGGAGACCCCTGTACTAGAGAAACAAGTTAAAAATAAGTGATGCTAAAAATCTGCAACATTTTCATATTGTGTAGTGAGATTTTATATTTCTGTGAATTAATGACCCTTTATAAACTGTTCCATAAATAAAAGAAGGGGAAAAAACAAAAAGGGTCCTTTTTTGAAAGAGATCAGTGAGACTTGAGCTGTAGTGCAGTGGTTCCCAACTTTACAACCAATGTTCCCCTGTAAGCTTCCACAGGACAACATCAATCCGAAGTGTGCCAACCAAGCCATTAACAAACATGTTCAAAACCCGACATGTTACATTTTGCTGAGTTTTCAGCATTGTTAAATTATTTTTTACATTTTAATGACTTGACCAATATTCAAGTACCATTGGACAGGTTGTACGGCCAACAAACGTTAGTTGTTTTTCCATGTGACTTTCGTTTGAAAAATATATCTTTTGTTATCCGATCTGCAACCTCAGTGGAAATGTTTAAATCTAAACTTAAAACTCACTTCTACTCCATAGCATATGAATAACCTACTCTTCTCGTCGGCTGAAAAATAGTCTGTGTAATATAGTGTGGTGATCTGTGAAGCCCTTTGAGACTCTTCGTGATTTAGGGCTATACAAATAAAAATGACTTTACTTGACTTATATAATAATAAAATGTTGGGAGATTTATTTAGTCGGTTGCACAATATAGATCTGTCTTTAATCACACTTTTTGAGTGGAAGTACAATTTGGGCAACAAGATTGACTTGATATATTTGGAAATTATTTGAATGTAACACAAGAGCAACCTTAGAGACCCCCAAAAACATTTTTTTCTGGACTTTCTCTTCTTTTTCCCTGCTATTTTTCTACTTTTTAACCCCCCCTTTCTTTTTTGTTTATTTTTTCACAGCTTTTTACGTCATTTTTCTTCATTTTCTTATTTTGTTCTGTATTTTCCGTTTTTCCTTTATTTGTTTCTTCCTATTTTCTCTTTTTAAAACGATTTTAGTTATTTTTCTATCTTCCTGTTTGTTTAAAATTTTTCCTGCTTTTTCCCCTTTCTCTCTTTTCCCCCTTTTCCCCTTCTGTAGTTAATTTTTAATTTTTTTTACTTCTTTTTCAGTTTGATATTTGGTTCCTTTTTTTGCTTAACATCCAATCTTTTTAAATTAATCTTAAGCATAGTGTTACATAATAATTATTAATATATGAATTAAAGATACAAAAACAAACTGGAGCCAAAGAGTCAGCTCTTTTCAGTGAGCCGAGCCGAAAAAGCCCGTTCTCGAAAAACTTTACTGACTTCACTCAACTGGTACTCTAACATTGACTTCAAAATACCGCTTTCAAAACACACCGCCAAGGGAACCTGTGTTGTTTTTGCCTGATTGTGATATAATTTTGCTGAAACGACTACTGAATTCGCAATTTCGAGCCTTGATTTTTGTGCACTTGATGGATTTTCTTATGCGCTGAGGTCTGGGCAATGTGCAATTGGGCACGCGCAGTTTAGAGGCTACATTGGTTGCAACCCAAATCAAGAAAGAAAATCGCAAATTTTTCGAGTGAGAGTATGGTGCAGTTTAAAGCAGATATATTCACTTTAAAAAAAAAAAAAAAAAAAAATGACCAGCAAAAACTTGCATATAAGCCTACATTGCATATAAGTGAACCCCCTTTAACTGCTATAAAATAGACACATACCTAAAGCAATTTGTACCCAAAATATTTATAAACATTGACAAGTATTTGTCTATGTAGATCAGGGGTCTCAAACTCACGGCCCGAGGTCCAAATGCGGCCTTCTAGATGATCGTTTGAAGTTTGAAGTTAAAAGGGCAGTATGTATTATTTCACCACTAGATTTTACTTTATTGTGTTAGGCAGACAGAAACGAGTGTTAAAATGCACACCGAAAAATACAAAATACAGAGACTCAAAGTAACCAAAAATGAATATTTTTCTTCTCATTTTTTTGCCCGGCCTTTCCCAACGTTTTTGTTTTGTCGGCCTCCCGTAGACGCAAGATGGCGCATGATTATGCCAGCTATCTCTAGGTGAGGCTCATGTTATGTCAAATGAATATAAACTTCTCTACCTACGAGTATTAAAAAAAATCCACATTCATATAATAGTTCATGTATTTTTGCTAAGTATCTAACATTTCTGTTGTCCTTGGGTTGAAAGGGTCAAACACTTTGTTGTTAAAAACCCAGAAAGAAATCCCTACATTATATTAAATAACCTAAATATGACTTTTCTAAGATTGTTCCCAAAAGTAGAATAACTGAAATGTTGTTTTTTTATTTGCTTGTAAACTGTATAAAAAGCACAACAATGTCATTTTACATGAGGACCTAGAGAGGAGTGAATCAATTCCTTTTTCAAATGAATTACTACTTGGATGCACTGAATGCTACAAACTGCCCCTTGGAGTACAACTTTAAGTGAAAAATTCATGTATTTGTTACAAATTGATTGATTATGATTCTCAATGTTTTTTTTAAATTTGTATTTAGTGTGGGGAATTTAAAAAATATATTCGAGAACAGCTGAATCTTTTTATCAGAACTCTTTTGTGGCCCAACCTCACCTAGACCTTAGCTCTGGTTGCCCCCAAGTCACTTGTGTTTGAGACCACTGATGTACATAATTAAGATTAATATACAGGCAAAAATCTAACCATTTACTGTACCTTCCAGTAGCAGAAAGAAATAAAACTAACACAATCACAATAAAATAAAATGTAGTCCAACTCAGACACTATTCGGATGGCGCCCATTGACTGAACAGGAAATAAGAGATCGACCAGGGCATTCCGCCATCTACTGTTAACGAGTGTTATTGACCCTTTGTTTTTTCTTCTTAGCATAATTTTGCCAGGGCAAAGGCCGGCCACCCACTGAAAATGGGTCCGCGACCTACTTTTTTTTCCTGACCAGTATTGTCAACGTTACTTTGAAAAAGAAATTAGTTACAAAGTTCCAAAAGTAACTGAGTTTGTTACTGAATTATGTTATAGTAAAAGTGACTACATGGAGGGAAAGTAACTATTTCAGTTACTAACCCTTGGATGCAGAAGCGAGGTTATAATTCTTCAAAATTTGTATAAATAAAAAAGTTTTAAAGTTGTTATGTTCCAATTATTTGTCATAAGATGCCATAAATAGTTTTGTTTTTCCCTACTAATTTTTGACCCCACTCTTTGAAAAATGTATGTACTGGTAGGGCATGAATCCAAGGATTAAGAAGTTGCATGTCCAAGAATTTAAAATGTTTAAGTCAGTTGAATAGAGAAGAACAGACAGGTAATTGTATTATAGAACGGTGTAATATTTGTTTGCACGCAGCAGCAACAGATTTATCCTACACTTAAAAGTGCAGCTAAAATAAACAGTTTTACAGTCCCTCTCTTTCTTTGACCCGCTATGGCTGCTAGTTTTTTCAATTTATTCAAAGTAAGGCACCTTTTTTGACCGTCAGTAACGGTAAAGGCGTAAAAAATGTAAACTTCCGTTACTGAAAAATATAACGCCAATAAGAAACGGTTAAGAAACACTGTTGTTTATGCATGCCAATGCGATATTTTTGCCAATTGAAAATCCTTAATCTTCTGACCTCTGCAGATCTTACGGCTCTATGAAAGTCACATTGATGATCAAAAGTGCAAGTTGCTGTCCAAACACTTATCGGGGCACCCTTGCCTGAGAGAACTCAACCTCTCCCACAACGTGATCGGCGACAAAGGGGTCAGGGCCGTCAGTCTTCTGCTCAACTGCAGCAAACTGGAAGTCCTAAACCTTAGTGACAACAACATTCGGGATGAGGGAGCTAACTTCCTGGCTGAAGCTTTGTTCAAGAACTGCACCCTTTTATCACTCAATATCAGGATCAACCGTGTGGGTGACTGGGGAGGGCAAGTCATTGCCAAGTCTTTATTGAACAACAGCACACTGCTTCATTTTCACTTTGGGGCCAACTTGGTCACAGCTCCCACCGCTATAATGCTGTCAGAAGTGCTGGCGAAAAATCAAACTCTGAAGACGATCAACCTTTCCTGCAACAAGCTGGGCTTGGTTAGTGCTGTTAACATCATTTTTTTACAGTTTACCATCAAACTACAGTCTTTAAACTCCTTCAGATTTCAGGCATTGATAGTCAATTTGTTTTGGGGTAAATTTGTGTTCGTTCACATTGCAAAATTACTGTATTTATTCATGTCTAACGCTCACTCGTGTATAATTAACACCCTTTTTGGGATTTAAAAAACTCTGCCTAGTCCTTTTTTTTCTTTTTTCCTGCGTTTGTCTTCATCTGTTTTTTTCCTCCATATTTCTTTTATATTATTTATTTTGTTTACTTTTTGCTTAATTTTTTCCTCTTTTTAAGTCATTTTGTGCATAATGGTACATAATAATTGGTAATATATGGTTGAAAGCAAGAAAAAAATCTGAAGAGACGTTTGGGTGCCGAAAGAGCCAACTCTTTTTCGTGAGTCTAGCTGAAAGTGCCGCTCCTCTAAAAAAACAAAACAGAATTTGTGCGGCAACATTTACCTAGTCATTAACGTAAGAAAGATCATGTAGGTACGTAGTCTACTGTGCAGGCGATGATTCCATTAAACCACACTTATCTCTCCATATTTAACTGTCTTAGCAATAAAAAATACAATAATACACATTTTTAAAAACAAAGTCCTGGTCAATCAACTCCATTCATGTTTTTGGAAATTGGGAAGAAACTGGAGTGCTCCGACGAAACCCATGCATGCACGGGAAAAACATGAAAACATGGGGAGGCCGGTAGCTGGAATTGAACTCTGGACCTCCGCACTGTGAAGCTGACGCGCTCACCACCCAATTACCATGCATCTATTATAAAAACCCTAGCAAAAAGTATTGAATCACCAGTCTTGGGCAAGCCCTCACTCAAGACATTTTGTTCTGTAGAAAAAATTCAGACATGAAACATATTGGCATTCAGAAACACTAAAAAAAATTAAGAAAAACATTGCAATGGTCAGTAAATGTTACTTTTATGGAGCAAGTGCAGTGAAACAAATATGGAATAAGTGCATTTTGAGAAGAAAATAAGCACATACCCAGTCAATTTCCTTTCCTTAATCGGGCACCTGTCTTAGATTAAGTGTGCTCGTTAGACAGCATTTACAAACAGAGCGGTTATCACACCTTGGAGGCCTCCTGGACTAGGTGGATTGGCAAGAATCATGGCTCCAACAATAGAGATATCGCTTTGAGACCATAGACAGGATCGTCAAACTTCTTGAAGAATGTAAGTCTACTCGTATGCTTGCCAAAGATGTGGGCTGTTCACAGTCAGCTGCATCAAAGATTTGGACCAAGTACAAATAGCATGTGAAGGTTGTTAAAGTCAAGCGTACTGGCAGGTAAAGGGGCATAATAATGTGGGCGCCGAGACAAAAAATCTTTTAAAAAAAGGCCATATGTCTTGAAATTTGCTTTCACCTGCTCTATTAAAGTAACGTTTACTGACAATTGCAATGTTTTTGTTTTTTTAGTGTTTCTGAATGCCAATATGTTACACTTTCGAATGTCCTTGCGATTGTTTCATGTTTGTGAGTTTTTTCTACAAAATAAAATGTCTGAGTGAGGGCTTGCCCAAGACTGATGATTCCATACTTGGCTAGAGGTTGTAGAATTTGAAAAGCAAATATATTCTGTATTTCCTTCCGTCTTCTGCAGGACGGAGGCAAAGCTCTGGAAGAGGCCATTTCACAAAACACAACCTTAATAGAATGTGACGTCCGTCTGACAGATATTGATGAGGAGAGTGCCACTGTCATTAACCAGGTGGTCAGCACCAACAAAAGTGCCACAATAACTACAAAACAGGCCGTCTGCAGGGCTGCAGAAAGCTTCATGCAAGAGCAAGAGGCTGAGGTGAAACCGGAGGACGAAGAAGCGCAAGAACAAGAAGGAGAAAACGGCGAGGAACCAGCCACTGAAGAGGAGAGGCAAGGTCAAGAAGTAAAGGTATGGTAACCTTAACCAAGTTTTGTGTTGTCTTTAAAAATCAAAAAGACAAAAATATGAAATTCTTTTTTTTTGTTTTTTTGCATTAACAGGTATCATCTGACACTGACAGTACCACCAGCAGTACTTGAGGTTATTCACATGAACTTCCATTTCCTTTTTGTTCAATCATTTGCTTGCTGCATATTGGTGATAATGTGCCAACCATCCGTCACTTAATTTTTTTTTAATAATAAATATTATAATACCAGCACAAATAGCCAATTGTATTCTTGTGTATGAATTGCAAAAGATTATTCTCAAAATGCAAAGAATCTAAGGAGACAAAACCAGACTGGATTGTTAAAAAATAAAGCTGTTCAGTCATTCTTTGCTCGCTTTTCCTCCAAGGGCTTTGAAAAACCTTAACAAGAGATATATGTTTGTATGTATGTTTGTATATATGGTTACCATGTCTACCCATTGAAATGAATGAGCCCCATGCATTCCGGACTCTCTCTCTCTCCATTCATTGTCTATGTGGCTTTTTTCTCATTTGACGGCTAATTGTGTTGTCATGGTAACTCGTATCGGTGCAAAAAGACATAGCACATGATTCCAGAATTTCTGGTATATGATCGTTTAGTGCTGCTTTTGACACAGTGCACCACAATATCCTACTAGAACGGTTGGAAAAATGGATTGGTCTCTCAGGAACCGTCCTCTCGTGGTTCAGATCCTACCTCTCAGATAGGACGCACTGTGTTAAATATGGTGAAATGACATCTGAGCCCTTTAATGTTACCTGCGGTGTTCCGCAGGGTTCAGTGCTTGGCCCCCTTCTTTTCAACATTTACATGCTTCCATTAGGTGACATTATTCGCAAGTACAATATCAGCTTTCACTGCTACGCAGACGACAGTCAACTCTATCTTCCGTTGGAGGAATCTTCCACACTAAACTGTGGAAATTTGGAGGCCTGCCTCACTGACATAAAAGAGTGTATGTCACTCAATTTCTTGCGTCTTAACTCTGAAAAGACCGAAATGTTAGTCATTGGTCCATCTAAATGCCGTGACTTATTCTCAAAGACTGCTGTGAACGTTGACAAAAGTCACATCACACAGAGTGACTCAGTTAAAAATTTAGGTGTCATATTTGACCCTGATCTAACCTTTGAGATGCATGTAAAGAAAATTACTAGAACCGCTTTCTTCCATCTTCGTAACATTGCCAAAATCCGTTCAATACTGTCTCAGTCTGATGCGGAAACTATAATTCATGCATTTGTTACCTCCCGCCTCGATTACTGTAATGCACTACTCTCCGGTCTCCCGAAGTCCAGAATCAAGTCTCTTCAGCTAGTACAAAATGCCGCAGCGAGGCTTTCAACTAGGACAAAAAAGTACGATCACATAACACCGATTTTGGCTAACTTGCACTGGCTCCCAGTTAGCCAAAGATGTGACTTCAAAGTTCTCTTAGTATTGTACAAAATCACACATGGACTTGCTCCCTCTTATCTTTCAGATCTGATCTGCCCCTATGTCCCGGTCCGAAGCCTACGATCTGAGAGTGCCGGTCTTCTGGTGATCCCGAGAGCAAAGAAGTGTTCTGCTGGTTCGAGAGCGTTCTCCATTCGGGCACCGGTGCTGTGGAATGCTCTTCCCCCTGAGATCCGATCTGCAACCTCAGTGGAAATGTTTAAATCTAAACTTAAAACTCACTTCTACTCCATTGCTTATGAATAATAACCTACTCTTCTTGTCGACTGAAAAATAGTCTGTGTAACATAGTATACTAATCTGTGAAGCCCTTAGAGACTTATTGTGATTAAGGGCTATACAAATAAAAATGACTTGACTTGACTTGACTACTCCAAAAGCTCTGGGAGTAGAAGCCAAACCTTTACGGAAGAAGATAGAATAATAACATTTTTGGAGGAGATTAATAGTTGTGTGGCCTTGCCACCTACAACACATTAACACTGTGCTTACAGCTCAGTTGGTAATGTGTGTTGTGAATGGCAGGCCATCACAACTAATAAAAGTGCAAGTGTCTTTCAGATAAAACTGAAAGGATGCTTTTGATAGTTCCTTGGTAGAATGTGGTCAGAATGGGTGGTGGAGCCCTTGCTCACTTGAGTTTGCACAAGAAGTAGTGGCGCTGTTGTGTTTTATTGGTCAATGATGTGGATGTCCAGGAGAGGTCTTCACTGATGTGCACCCCCAGGAATTTGGTGGCAGTCACTCTTTTTACAGCAGCGCCATTGATGGTCAGTCGGAAATGATAACTTCCTTGGTCTTTCAGAAATTTAGCAATAGGTTAAGTCAAGTCAAGTCATTTTTATTTGTATAGCCCTTAATGACAAAGAGTCTTAAAGGGCTTCACAGGTTATTACACAGACTATTTTTTCAGACTATTATTACACCATCCCCTGATCTGGAACCAACATGAGGGCAAGGAAAAACTCAAAAAACTTCAACATGAGGAAAATGAAGAAACCTTGAGAAGGGACCGCACATGTGGTATCCCCCTTCCAGCATTACTAGACAGCAAAGGATGTTGCAATCACAAATAATACAGAGATATTGTCCACGAAAAGTATATGTTATTCATATGCTATAGCGTAGAAGTGAGTCTTAAGCTTAGATTTAAACATTTCCACTAAGGTTGCAGATCGGATCTCAGTTGGAAGAGCATTCCACCTATGGAGAACGCTCTCGAACCAGCGGAACACTTCTTGGCTCTTGGGATCACCAGAAGACCGGCGCTCATAGGGGGAAATCAGATCTGAAAAGATGTGAGGGAGCAAGTCCATGTATGATTTTGTATAATACTAAGAGAACCTTGAAATCACATCTTAGGCTAACAGGGAGCCAATGCAGGTTAGCCAAAACCGGCGTGATGTGATCTGACTTTTTTGTCCTAGTTAAAAGCCTCGCTGCGGCATTTTGTACCAGCTGAAGACTCCTGATTCTGGACTTCGGGAGACCGGAGAGTAGTGCATTGCAGTAATCGAGACGGGAGGTAACAAATGCATGAATTATTGTTTCCGCATCAGACTGAGACAGTATTGAACGGATTTTAGCAATGTTGCGAAGATGGAAGAAGGCAGTTCTAGTAATTTGCTTTACATGCATCTCAAAGGATAGATCAGGGTCAAATATGACACCTAAATTTTTAACTGAGTCACTCTGTGTGATGTGACATTTGTCAATGTTCACAGCAGTTTTTGAGAATAAGTCCCGGCATTTAGAAGGACCAATGACTAACATTTCGGTCTTTTCAGAGTTAAGACGTAAGAAATTGAGTGACATCCACTCTTTTATCTCAGTGAGGCAGGCCTCCAAATTTCCACAATTTAGTGTGGCAGATTCCTCCAACGGAAGATATAGTTGAGTGTCATCTGCGTAGCAGTGGAAACTGATATTATACTTGCGAAAAAATGTGTGTGTGTAAATAACTCCGCCCATATATAAAACCACTTAAAATCATCTCCCTCCTACAGTAACTTATTTTTGTCTTAAATAATATTTTCAAAACAAGGTGCAAGCAAAGTTATTTTGTAAAAACCTTGAAATGTCACAAAAGTCTGCAAACGAAGATACCAACTTGTTTACCTTCAGTGTCGAAGGCGCAAGGCTAAGATGAGTGCACCGTGTATATAACTCCGCCCATTCCTACCGCTCACTCAAACAAATTGCTACAAGTGTTTTGCCAGAGCTTTTGGGCTTTTAATCATTTAGTGTACCAACAATGAACGTAGATTGTTGTAGCAATGCATTAAACGTCTGCAGAAGTTCTGTCTAATCTCCGAGCCATGTGTACTCATAAAAAGAGACACATATGGCTTGCGCGCCACAGGTTCCCAATCCCTGCTTTCTGACAAGAGTGCCCAATTGTTTTTTTTTTTGGAGTGTAGTAAACTTGTTTCTTGCTAGTTGCTGATGCTAAAAAGGCAAAATAAAGCATTCAATGTGCTTTTTATTTGTTATATTAAACTTTTTAGAGGAAAAAGTCGTTAATTTGGCCATTGTTCAAAAGATCAAAATTAGACAATTATAGTTATAGTACCTCCAAAGCAGAGTAAATGAGCTTACTATATCAAGTTCAACGTTGTTCTATTCTTTGGGTCACAACGAAGTCTCCACAAAAGCGCCTTTCCCATGCAGCGAGTGGTGGTTTTGATCTCGGCAGCGCTCGTTATTGCAATAGGCACCTGAAAATAGTGCACGTCCTGGTGCGCCGGGGGACTCTAATCGCCATCCTAGGCAGTGAGTGCTCTCCGTGGGCCTGCCTGGAAGGTCTTTCAGGCTCCCGCCGCTTCTCCATAGGCAACTACGCATGGCGCCATACAGCCAGCCCAGCGAAAAACAGCCTGTGCTAAAGACCTGCTACTAACCGTCCATGCTGCAGATGCTCAGTGCACTATGGGAAAAGATTGAAGAGCTGCTGGTAGTTCTGGGCCAGTTCCATGAGGACAGCTTCTGAGTAGCTGGGCACAGTTTGGTGGTTGTAGCAGATGAGCCACTGTAACTCTGTACTGTCGAAAGTGTGCCTGCAGCAGAAACGCTCCTCAGCCGGTGTGTAGTCAAAAAGCTTCTCCATGTGGTAGTAGACGCAAGCGGTCCAAAACTCACTAAACACCCTTAAAGGCCAGGGGACGGATAGTGCGGCCGCTGTCCAGAAAACGCAAGAAGATACATACCAGGGGAGTTGATGCGAGTCAGTAAAAGCGACCATGTATTCCTTGAAGTCCAAGGAAGTTTTCCAATCCCTACAGGTGCTTGGAGACGTCCTTCACCCTGCAGTGGCTGTGGTCAAACTCTGCATCAGCCACGTGGGTGTTGACCCTTTTGTGGTAGACCTGCATGTTGGTGTAGGCATCCCTGTTTCGGTAGCGCATTACCTGCGGCGTCTGCCTCACGTAGTGGTAGCTGATTGCCTTCCACTACAAGCGGGGAAGAGGAGGCCTTGAGAGGTTCCTGCGGGCAAGGTTGATCGAATACACTGTGAGTGACACGCAATACTCCACGCATTATTCTAACTAGTGCTCCAGTCAATCTGCAGATTGTGGGTAGCAAAGCCACAGTGTGCATAAAACTACTGGACTGGTAACCGACAGCATTGGGTAAAATTGGATCTCCTCCTGGTGATTCCCCCAAATGAGCGTGAAGGTTGCGGCGTGGTGGGTTGCCCTAGCCAAGGCCCTATATAAT
This sequence comes from Urocampus carinirostris, assembly GCF_059441175.1. Lineage (NCBI taxonomy): Eukaryota > Metazoa > Chordata > Actinopteri > Syngnathiformes > Syngnathidae > Urocampus > Urocampus carinirostris. The sequence continues at coordinate 29,359,241 of NC_142368.1, forward strand.
TCTGGCGTCAGGAAGTTCGACTAAGGGCAGGTCGAAATTGCCTAGCCAAGCAAATATCAATAAAAAAAGTCATCAGTGCCAGAATCGACCATTACAGAGGACTTGCCCGGAATAAGCATGCCCTGAAGAATTAAGCGCTTAGTGACTAGAGAAGGGGAGTTCGCGCTCCCAGCACCCCTACTACGATGGATGAGGGCCATATTTTGGCTGTGCCGCGTTAGAATGGCCACAGTGTTCGCAGGGCTTGAGCTCCTCCTTTCGGCGCCAGTCAGCACACGCACCTCCCAGCTGAATAGGCTCCTCCCTCTTTTGACCCACATAACTTGTTGCCAGAATGGCGTGCTGACGTGGCGGCAGGGTGATTCTGAGCGAGGAGTGCGTTTTCGCTAGTACCGTAATTATCCACCTGAATGGCCGGATCAATCATTTCATTAAGGTTAGCTGGCCGAGAAACCCATCACTAACGCGTTGTGGACAGAGTCGTTAAGCCCCTCTGTAAATCTCACTGATATTAAATTCCAGGATATTAATTCCAGAATATTAAATCCCATCGCTTACTCGGCTGCAGCGCACCTCCCTTGACAAATAGTAAAGATGTGATCTTTAATATTCTTTGTCTTTGTTTTGCTCTTCCTCTCTTTTTTCTTTCTCCCTTTGCTTTTCTCTTTCTAGTTCTTTCTTTCTTTCACTCTCTGCCTTTCTCTTTCTTTTGTGTCTCTCACTATCCTTCTTTCTCTCTCTTTCTGTCTTTCTCTCCCTCTTCATCTCTTCTTCTCTTTCTTTGTTTCTCTCTCCCTTCCTCTTTTCCCTTTCTTTCTCCCTTTGTTTTTCCCTCTTTTCCCCCTTCTCTCCCTCTCTATCTTCCTTTCTTTTTTTTACCCTCTTTCTTTCTTTCTTTCTCTCTAACTGTTTCTTTATTTCCCTTTATCTCTTTTGCCATCCATCTTTTTCTATCATTCTCTTCCTTTAATTCCTTCTCTCTTTTTTAAGGCCTTCTTTTTCCTACTTCTAATAATCAACCTTTCTAATAACACTGTAACAACATAGTAAGAAGTACAAGACAAGTTCTTATTTTAGAAATGCATATTAAAGTGGGTGCCCTTTGCACTAAAAAGTAGCAAAAAGTAGCTCGATGCTTAAAAAAGGTTGAAGACCTTTGTCTTATCGCTATTCATGCATGTTCTACATGTAGGATCATTGTGTGACACAGTTTACGGCTCGTGTTGCCTTTTTTACTGACTTGATTTATGTGGTGGAAATGGAATCTTGCTAAAGCCTTTTTGATAATTATTATCATGGGGAGACCTTGTCTGACTTTTATGGAGGCAAACATGTGAAAACTAAAATTGAAAACAAAAGAAAATGTAGGCGTGAACAATATATTTACAGAGACTCCCCGCTATTTCACACTTCGATTATTGCTCGTTCACTCCTTCACAGATTTTTAAATAAATGTATTTGGACTTTGTTGTCATTAATATAATTGTTTTCATTGTGTTCAGCGGGATCAGATTAAGGAAGGCACGCTTTGTTGAGTGTGAATGTCTTGTTATTGGCTGGTGTATGCTGTCATTCAAACAGCAGCCGTCGTAAACAAACGTGGGAAGCACAGCGACCGCTACCTTTTAGCGACTCATTACATTTAAAATAATTTCATCAATTAAATCGGACTTTAAGGAAAATCAGAAGAACGCAAAGAAGTACCGATCACCAGCAGGTGCTTTGGGGATTATCGTAGGGTTCCAGAATGGACTTGGGTAGGGTCTGGGAGAAGGCAAGAGCCGTGCTACACATATGCATATATATATATATATATGTGTGTGTGTTGTAAAAGGATAGTGGGATGTTTGGACGCGTTCTAAGGGATGGGCAGGGCACCTGTACGATGCGGCAGGGGTAAACCAGTGAAAGCTGTCGGGCCCTGCTGTTGAACAAAAGAGTGTGTTGTGTCACCCTGACCCCAGTGACATGGCTGCTTTCTGGTGTCCCGTTTCATCTGGAGGGCTGAAAGCATGACCAACTTAGGTGCCGAGGTGCCTAACTTGTTTGGGTGTTTTAGGCATTTGGGTTGGCCATGGTCCAAACATATTTGTATTTTTGCTATTTTTTTCCCCTTTTATTTTATCTGAAGGACAGACAAAGAGTAACCGGAAAGGAATCGCTTAAAAACCCAGTTGTTGTTGTTAGTGCTGGAGAAGCTGTTGTTGTTGAACATGCTGATGAAGGCTGAGACATCAACCGACATCAGTCAGACCTCCCTCTCAGTCCATTGCAAACGCTGCAGAGTGGAGGGAGCCTTTGTCTCTTCCCGATCAGCGCTAGTGCGAACGTTCTCTGGGTCCATTTCTTGGTCAGTCCGTACTGTCACGATCGGAACAAACTGTGGACCCAAATGCCTAATGTTTCACACAACACTTTTTAAAGGGATCGGGGGGATCAGATAGAGAAGAAAAAACAGCAATCGGTCATCTGTCTTTCCAGCGTCACCAATCTTCCTTGGTTGCCATCCAGCCTTTCCGAGAAGTCACTGGTGATCAAGCGTCAAAACTATTACTTAGACTTCTAATCAGTGCTAACTTTCCAGTCGCTCAAAAAGTGACTGTAGCCTTCAACCAGGAGAAGACGTCATCAGGTGGTGTCCAACTCTCACTGGGCGTTTCGACCCTATACCACAATGCCCTCGAGTTGGCGGGCCGACAGTGCCGATGGAATGACTACATGTCAAACCAACAGGTGCTCTGGTCAGATGTGACCATAATCGAACTTTTTGGCAACAATGCAAGACGTTGTTTGGCGTAAAAGCAGCACAGCTCATCACCCTCAACACACCATTCCCACAGTCAAACATGGTGGTGGCAGCATCATGGTTCGGGCCTGCTGTTCTTCAGCAGGGACATTTAAGATGGTTAAAATTAATGGGAAGATGGTTCCCTTCTTCCGTGTTCCGTCCTTTTGCTACGTCGGGGCATTGGCCCCTCCCCCTTGGGCGGGCTGACTCCTCCTGTGGGAGTGCTGACTCCTCCCCTGGGGCGGGCCAGGAACTCCTCACGTGGCTCCCACCCAGTCGCCATCTCCTCCTCGCCGGAAGACACCACCGTGTCTAGAGGGCTCACAACACGAAAGCTTATCAGCTTAAAGCAATGCCAAAAACAAGGCCTGATTCCCTCGTCAGCGCCCCGCTATCAAAATCCCCCAGCCAAAACACGCTACACTTCGAACGACGCGACCTTCAGCCTTCTGCGAAAAATCCCTACTGCATTCAACAAAATGTAATTTGTATTATATTAAATCCCTTATAGTCAATTAAATAAAATAAAAAATCCTTTAAGACCCACATCAAATTCACTGAAGTACTCGGTGAGGACACGAAGCGCCAGGATTCGGTCCACCGTCGACCGTTTCGTATTGAAACCTGACTTTTCAGGGTGCTGGTGTGCGAGCAACTGGCCGTGAACCCTGTCCAAAAGGATCCAGGTGAGGACCTTGCCCGGCACCGAGGGGAGTGTGATACCTCGATAGTTGCTCTGCCCCGTCAAGTGGATTAATTCCTTGGAAGACAAAATTGGGGCCTTTTGGCTTCCATTGATTAATAAGGGTAGGTGCAGTGCTGCTCTCGACCGCCAGGTGGTGCATATTTTAAAGAAATGTCATGGAAGTCAGTGGGTTGCCTTTGGGTTGCCAGGGTTTTTGCAATGGGACATACAGTATCGCCTCTGGGCTGTTAGGTGGCTGACATTTTACAGAAACAACATGAAAGCTGGAGGGGTTCCGGTAACTTAAAAAAGGAGTTGCAGTACTGCTCTCGGTCACCAGAAAAGTGTAAAAAAGGGATCAAATTGGCTTCCATCGACCTAAAATGGGAGCTGCAGAACCAGTTTGGGCTGCTAAGTAGCCGACATTTTACAGGAATACCAAGTCAAGAGGTTGCCATTGGGTCGCCAGGGGGTCAAATCCTATATCTGGATCTCCAGTACCGCTTTGGGCCGCCAGGTAGCGGGTAATATACAGAAATAACATGGAAAGTTGTGGGTCACCATTGTGTTGCAAGGTTTTTACATTGGGACTCGTAGTATTGCCTCTGGACCACAAGGTAAGTGAACGTTTTGGAGAAATAACGTGGAGGTCAAATGGCTTCCATTTACTCATGAAGTGAGTTACAGTACTGCTTTGGGCCAACATGGGTCAAATCCTTAAAAAAAGTGAGCAAATGTACTTCCATTGACCTATAATGGGAGCTGCAGTACCACTTTGGGCCGCAGAGGTGCGCATATTTTACAGAAATAACATTGATGTCTATGGGTTCCCAGGTTTTTAGAATAGAATAGAATAGAATATGCCTTTATTGTCATTGTTACAACATAGGATATGCTGTGACAACGAAATTCGACAACTCCAGTTCCACATTTACAGTGAGGATAAGGAAACAAGAACTAACTGACTTTGTTGTAAGTAGGCTTTGTTTTCCTCCGGGGGGGTGGGGGGTTATAAGGGGGGTGGGGGTCAAACAGAGTTGCTGGATACAACCAGAATGTTTGATGTTTGATCTTACATTACACATTACACATAGTCCAGTGTTTTTCCGAATTGCTCAGTCCACAATTGGATTTGGGAGTACAGTCCATAAACATGCCTGATTAAAGTCGCCGTCGACGATAAAGCTCCGTTGGGATGTGCAAGCTGCTGTTTATTGATAGCAGCGGGCAGGTGATTTAGCGCTATGCTAACTTTAGCATCCGGTGAAACGGTTAGCGGTGGAAAGTAAACGGCAAACACAAAGACCACAGTTAACTCTCCCGGTACATAGAAGGGTCTCCTTGATACTGCTAGAAACTCCATATCGAGTGAACAGTGTGTGTCAATGGTTCGGCTGTTATTGAAGCGCGTAGTCTCCAACCCCTGTTTTTACCGGAGTCTTCGTCACGTTCGAGCCGGTGATGTAATGCGGCGTCGGGAAAGCCAAGACTCCGTGATGACAAAAAAAATACTCCAATTCCGGACATTGTTGGTGGCGATCCGCAGCTCAAATTCACTCATTGTGGACAATGGATCTGGCGTTGGTTGAACATGCTTGAGAGTGCTGGTCTGTGTGGTCGCCTTCTTAGCTCAGACCCGACTGTCAGCCTCTTACTTTTGCTCCGTCGTTGTCTTGAGGACACTTATTACGGTTTTTCAAAATGAAGATAAAACATAGTATTTAGGCCAGTCTGATCAGGAGACAGTTCACACGGTAAAAAAGGGCACCGAGGATTTTTAAACACAGTTTTTATGAGGGAAGGGGTGTGAATTCGCAAAATGGAACATGAAACTTCAAGAGGCAAAGAAAGAAACTCTGATCTTATTCAAGAGCCCCCCAGGTGGCATATTCCTGGGAAGAAATAAAAAAGGGAGCCACCAATTATCTGCACCGCTTATCCTCAGGAGAGTTGCGGGACTGCTTGAGCCCATGCCAGCTATCTTCGGGCAGTGGGCAGGGGACACCCTAAACTGGGTGGGCCAGTCGGTTGCAGACAACTCACTCGCTCACTCAGACCTAGGGACAATTTGGACCAGCCAATTAAACTGAAATGCATGTTGTTGGAATGTTAAAGGAAACCAGGGTGCCTAGAGGAAACCCACGCAAGGACGGGGAGAACATGCATAGCCCACAAAGACAGGCCGGTAGCTAAATTTGAATGGGCTTCAATTTATTTATAACTGGAGTTTCAGTACTGCTCTGGGCAGGAAAGTTGTGCATATTTGAGATAATTATCTTGGAAGTCACTGGGTTGCCATTGGGTTGCCAGTTTTTTACAAAGCACTATTGCCTCTGAGCCACCAGATGGCGTAAATTTTACAGAAATAACAGGTAAGTGAATGGGCTTCCATTTAATTGTAAAAATAAATTACAGTACATCTCTGGGCCACCAGGGGGGCAAATCCTTGAATAGAAAAATGGAGCAAATAGCCCTCCAATGCCCTAATATTGGAGCAGCACATCCACTTTGGGCCACCAGGTGGTTAACATTTTACAAAAATAACATTTAAGTTGTTGGGCTGCAGTACTGCTCTGGGCCGCCAGGTGACACACATTTTACATCAATAACTTGAAGTCAGTGGATTGCCATTGGGTTGGTCGTTGTTTACAATGGGACTAGCAGTATCACCTTTTGGCCACCAGGTGGTGCACATTTTACAGAAATAACATGGGAGTCAAATGGCTTCAATTTCCTTGTAAAAGGAGTGAAAGTACCAAATTCTTAAAAAGTTAGCAAATTGGCTTCCTTTTGCCGATAATGGTAGCTGCAGTACCACTTTGGACCGCTAAGTAAAACAGATTTTGCAGAAATAACATAGAAGTCAGTGGGTTGCCATTGGGTTAAAAGGTTTATACAAAGGGACTTGCAGTACCGCCTCTGGCCACCAGATTGTCCAATTTCTGCGAGCCATTAGGCTTACTTTCATTTGTAATGGGAACTGCAATACATTTGTGGGCTGCCAGATGGCACCTATTTCAAAGAAATAACATACAAGTCAACGGGCTCTCGTATACTTTTGGGGAGATGCAATATTCCTCTGGGCCAACGGGTGGGCAAATCCGTGGAAAAAAGTGAGCAAATGGGCTTCCATTGACCAATAATGAGAGCTTCAGTATTGATCACCAGGAAGCGGACATTTTACAGAAATAACATGGAATTCAGTGGGTTGCCATTGTGTTGCCATCGGGTTCCAGGTATTTACAAAAGGACTTGCAGTGGCGCCTCAATTAACAGAAATAACATGCAAGTCACCAGTTTAGGGCGTCCACTGCCCATTGCCCGAAATAGGCTGGAATGGGCTGCAGCACCCCATACAACCCTAGTGAGGATAAGCGGTGCAGGGAATTGATGGAAGGAACATGGACGTCAATGGACTTTCATTGACTTAAAAGGAAGTTGCTGTACTGCTTTAGGTCACCAGGGGAACAAATCCTTTAAAAAAGTGAGCAAGACTTTCGGTGGCGCCATTTGGTAGAAGGCAGCAAGAAAAGTCTCTCTGGCAAAAACCACGACAAACTGACGAAATAACTACAAGAAAATGACAGAAAGGGGACATTTAGCGAGTTTTAACAAAGAAAAACATTTCAATAAAATATGGTCAAGAAACGGAGACTCATTGAGTAGACTGGCGCAAAGGAGAAACAGACCGAGGGAGCGGTCGACATGACTTGGCCAAATCGAACAGCGACATAAGTCAAAGCAAGAGCACGCCGAAGCAGCCAGTGAGAACATGATTGCCATGGCACGACTTGAGAAAAATCAAAGATCTTCTCGAAAGGACGGTGTTAAGTGTTGCTGGAGAAAAAAGTGGAGCGTATGGAGGAACGAAATGCAAACACGGAAGATCAAACGGCGCGATTGGTGGGCTCCACAGCTTTCCTGCTCCAGCACACTGTCAAATTAGCCACGTAGTGTGAGGATTTGGAGTCAAGAACGAGACGCAACAACATTCCTCATAACGGGCTTCATCATGTCAAACATTCCAACAACGGTGCACATGGAAATTCATATCAAAAAGACACACCTCTCAAGCCTCAAGGTAAAAACGGCACCGCCACAAGCAATTATTCTTGTACTACAGAGTAAAATGATTCGTGATGAAGAGAGCATGGAAACAGAAGACAACTCATGAAGGCAGGAGTGTTTACTTCACTACACCACGGAAATTCAAAAGAAAAGGAAACAAGTGAGGGACATCATCAAAATGTTGAACGAGAAAAACGTGAGGACACAGGCCCCAAGCTGAAAATGATTTTGGACTCAAGAATGATGTTCCGCCTTGGGGTACAAATAGAGTGGTGTTAAGCGCCCTCTACAGTCAGACATGTGAATTGTTTTGGAAAAGAAAGTGAACGCAGCAGAAACGCGGAGACTGAAGCACCACAGAAGCACAATGTTATGTTCTGTAAAAAATACCTCAAGTTTGTTGTTGCGTTGGACAATTATTGTCTGTAAGTATGAAACAGATTGTGATGACTTTCTGTTTATACTGTTTTTGTTTATTTTATAATTTTGTTCACACTTCTGGACGTTGTTAGCTTAGCACAAATGTTTCTGTATATTTAGAAAGCTAACGGCCCTTTTTTGTACTTTTGTTCCAGTTTTACGATGCCCTTTTAAGGGGCCTGTCACACAGACATTTGCGGCTGAATCACGGCTAAAATTTTGCGTTTTTTTTTGCCCGTGGTTGCCCGGGATGGAAAATGCGCAAAATTTGACAACCCGCCGTTCGTCTGTGGTATGGCCGGAAAAAAGACGCCGGCGACTGTTCCGCTTCCTCATCGCGTCATTTCTGCGTCATTTTCTCGTGTGGACCACGGGTATAAAAGCTCCCGAGCCGGTGTTGTGCCCAAATCCGACTCCTACGCAACACCCACACCGCCCCACCCCCTCGCGTGACTTTTTCATCCACGTTAACAAACGCATTTTGTAGAATACGATCGCACTTTATTGTTTAAATAAACGCGTTATATAGACTAGGATCTCCCAATTGTTATAATTAGCTCGCTTTAATGTTTTAATAAGCGTTTTATATAGAATACGATCGCTTTCGTTGGAAGCGCAGCAGAATGCGCGTTCACGCGAGGGGGGGAGGATTTACCGTTCGATTACGTTCACAACAAAAGGGTGTTTAAGGGTTATTGGTCTTTCTTCTTTATTCATTATCCATTATCGATCAGTTCATAATACGATACAAAGCTTAGGAGCCGGGACTCTTACTCTCAGCTAAAAGGCCAAGTTAAGGTCCTAGCATTAAAGCCTTGCTGTGACCATTGCGAATGCACCGAAAGATTTATTCGAAATGAAGAGAAACTACGCTGACGGGGATCCATGTTCACCCCCTTGACGTCACGAGCACAACTGACGTGTGCTCGGCATTCGCGCTGTTTATACGCGGAGAAAGGCGTGTGACTGTCACACGCGTAACACGCTAATTTCACGTAATAACACCGCGATACAGGCGCAGAACATGCTATTACCATGCTCCACCCACGATTACCCGCTGAAATTTCCCGTCCTACCTATGTGTAAGCACGCCCTGGCCGCGGCCAGAGCACGTCGTTCCGCGTCATTTCCGCGTCATTTCCTTGTGTTGACCACGTGTGCGGCACGCAGTTTAACACGTGCTCAAACTTTTGAGCAGCTCAAAAGTTTTGAACGCGGCCAACCACGTGAAAATTTCCGACCGCGAGTAAAGCACTGCTCTATCTCGTCTATATGGCGGTCTCAAAACGTCCAACAGCGCCCAACAGCATCTGCTTCACGGTCAGAAAATTCTGGCCGTGGTTCAGCCTCAATACGCTCGTGAAAGGCTGTGTACCCGCGCTCTGAAGAATTGAGCAGGGTAAAACTTTTTCGCGCTGCCACCCGCGCGCGAATTTCCGAACTCGTGTTGAGCACCGCTGTATCGCGTCTTAATGGCGAACTCAATGCGTCCAATAGCATCCGCCTCAAAGGCAGAAATTTCTGGCCGTGATTCAGCCGCAAATGTCTGTGTGACATGCCCCTAAGGGTAATCGTCGAGGCCATTACCTGAATAAACAGCAATCACAAAGGAAAGAAGTCTGGTTATTCTGGATGTCGCTCGCTAGCTGTCTAGTTCGCCAAATTGGTGAAACTTGGAAGCGAGGGCAGCATAGTAAAAAGACACAAATGTCAAGACGCTCGGCACACAGAGAAGGCCCGAGGAGCGGCTCGCACAACCCACGAGGATACAGCACTACATTCAGCCTTTTGTAAGCAATTATGGATCAAGCAGAGGACAGACAGCACAAGGACACAGACAATGCCAGCAACACAGACTCAGAGGTCTACGCATTTGCATTGTACTTCAAAGTGCTTGTCCATAAATTCTGCAGTAATTCTATTAAAGGCTAAAGTGGTGGAACTTCGCCTGCACTCTGGTCTCCACAGGGCCTAACCCGGGCCTGGGTGACTTCATTGGCCATCTGCCGGCGGCAATGTAAGCAGGGGCCCGACTGGCCTTACCCGCTCCGATCTTCAGGGATCAGTGGTGTGTACAGTGAGGGGGTTTCCCTTTACCTTGTAATAAGTCCTTTAGACAAGGCTGTCTGGGTCTGTATCGTCATCAGAGTCTTGTGGGTCAGGAATCAATTTGTAATGGTACATATGAGCAACAAACATTCTTGACACCATCCTTTTAGTTGCGGGCACGACGCAGCAGGAACATACGCCACACAGGAGAAGGAAGATTACCAAAACTCCGGCAAATGGCGACAGGATCTTCATCAGCACCTGAGACCAGTTGCCAGAGTAGAGCCAATCGAGCCATCCCTGTTGAACGTCTTTTTCTTTGGCCCATATGTTCCTGAGGTTCTCCATGGTGGCTAGGGCATCGATGATTGTCTCGTTTTCATCCCCCTGCAGTGGCCCTGGTGAATTCAGGTATTTTGACAGCCGTGGGGGGCAATGAGCAGAACCTTGTAAGGGCCGTCCCAGCCTGTACTGGACTAGATTTCTCGTTTTACTAGTATCAGATCACCCGGGGTCACTGTCTCCTTTGTGGATGAGAGAGATAGAGAGTGAGATAGAGATAGAGAGATAGAGAGATGGAGAGATAGAGAGGGATCCAACAATTTTTTTTCTAACATACGTTATACTAATTAGATGTCCTTTATCCCCCCTGTTGAGACACTATTTCCTTGTGGCTCAATTTAACCTGAAAAACAACTAATTCATTTTTTTATATATTCGTATATTTTCTTAAATTATCTTTCTATTTATTTTTAGTGAAGGCAAAATCCCCGCTTTAAGTTGCAATATCCGTTCTGAGCACTAGATCCCAAGACTCCAAATCAAAAATAAACAATTTATTTTTCAAAATTGTTAGCTCTAAATCTCAAATTTGGCTTTTTGAATTGATAAACCGGCGCCGTCGCGAATGGCAGCCACTCCAGCAGCTCCCGTGTTATTTTCGCTACTTTTGTGATTTATTGTTTTGTTTTTTTGCTTATATCTTCAGTGTTTTGCCTTGCAACACTTGCAGCACTTTGGATTACTTTCTATCCTGTGGATATGGGTTTTAACGCACAAAAATGCGTTTATTCGAGGCATCAACTACTCACCCTGAAGAATTCTAGAGCCGGCGTGGTTCCCCTTTTACCTGACGAGGTGAGGTGACCCTACCGGGGGTGCAGAGCCGGTGCTAAGGTAAAGGCTAAGCGGCTAGCGGCGAAGTGGTGATATAAGCCCTCGGTACTGTCCATAATCATGGGGAATGTCAACTCCCTACCAAATAAGATCGACGAAATGGCTGTCTACATGAACACGAGGTGGTGTAACCCCGGGCATGTAAAAACAAAGATTTCTATCTGCTGCAGTGATGTCGAACTATTGGCCGTAAGTCTGCGTCCCTATTACTTGCCCAGAGAGTTCGGACACGCCATTGCTGTTATTGTTTACATCCCACCGCGCGCTGATGCGGAAGTAGCGTGTGACGTCATCCACTCTGCTGTCACCAAGCTACAAACACGACACCCGGAGGCTGCAATGGTAATCTCTGGGGACTTCAACCACATGACTTTTGATAAGACACTGCCCTCTTTCGTCCAGTATGTGGACTGCAAGACCAGGGGAAATAGGACTATCGACCTTCTGTATGCAAACATAAAAAATGCATACAGTGCAAAACCAATGCCTGCCCTTGGGAAAGGAGACCACAACCTCATTCTGCCTAAACCTCATTACAAACCAAAAGTGAGGAGGCTACCAACAACCACACGCTCTTTCAGGAAATGGTCCACCGAGGCAGAGCAGGCTCTGAGAGACTGCTTTGGACGTACGGACTGGGATGTCCTGCTAGGGTCCAGCAGTGGGGACATTGAGGAGATGGCAAACTGCACTACTGACTACATTAACTCCTGTATGGACAATGTTGTTCCTATAAAAACTGTAGGCTGCTATGCCAACAACAAGCCCTGGATCACGAGCGACATCAAGTGCCTTCTGAACCAAAAAAAGAGGGCATTTAAAGATGGTGATCAACAGGAGCTAAAACGAGTACAGAGGGAGCTCAGAGTCCAGCTCCGGGAAGGAAAGGAGCAGTACAGGAGGAAGTTGGAGAAAAAGCTGCAGAACAACAGCATGAAGGAAGTGTGGGAAGGGATGAAAACAATTACTGGCTGCAGCACCAAGCAGGGTGTGGCTGTGGATGTAGATGTGGGGCGAGTCAACCAGTTGAACAACTTTTTCAACAGGTTTGACCACTCCGCCTCATCCTCACCCCTAAGTACTGCAGGTGTCCCCCCCTCCCTCTGGTCACTAGCACGGAAGACATCCCCCCACTCAAGATAACTGCAAACTCGGTGTGTGGAGAGCTGAGGAGGCTACGAACCAGCAAGGCAGCTGGTCCAGATGGAGTATCCCCCCCAACTGCTGAAGGCCTGTGCGTTTGAGCTAGAAGACCCTCTACAGCGCATCTTCAACCTGAGCCTTGAACAGGGCAGGGTCCCTAAGCTGTGGAAAACATCCTGCATCATTCCAGTCCCAAAGAAAGTAAGACCTGAGGAACTCAACGACTTCAGGCCAGTCGCCCTGTTATCACATGTGATGAAAACCATGGAGCGGTTGCTGCTGCACCACCTGAGGCTACAGGTCCGTCACGCCATCGACCCTCTGCAATTTGCTTACCAGGAGAAGGTGGGAGTGGAGGATGCTATTGCCTGCATGTTACACCGATCCCTCTCTCACCCGGATAGGGCTAAGGGGGCTGTGAGGATTACATTGTTGGACTTTTCCAGTGCCTTCAATACCATACAGCCTCTGCTACTGGGTAGGAAACTGACAGAGATGGGTGTTAGCTCACACCTTGTAGAATGGATTACGGACTACCTGACAGGCAGACCCCAGTATGTGAAACAGGGGACACTGTGGTTAGCAGCACAGGATCTCCGCAGAGGACCGTGCTCTCTCCGTTCCTATTCACTCTGTATACATCGGACTTTCAGTAAAACTCTGAGTCCTGCCATGTGCAAAAGTTTGCTGATGACACTGCGATCGTGGGATGTATAAGAAGTGGGCAGGAGGAAGAGTACAGGAAATTGATTCAGGACTTTGTACAATGGAGCGACGCAAACCACCTGTACCTGAACACCACCAAGACCGGAGAGATGGTGGTGGACTTCAGGAGAACAAGAACTCACCCGGTTCCTGTAACCATCAAAGGAGAATGTGTAGAATTTGTCCAGACCTACAAATACCTGGGTGTGCAGCTGGACACAAACTGGACTGGACTGCCAACACAGAAGCTCTATGTAGGAAAGGCCAAAGCCGACTTTACTTCCTCAGAAGGCTGGCCTCCTTCAACATCTGCAAAAAGCTCCTGAAAATATTCTATGAGACAGTTGTGGCTCTTCTATGCGGCAGCGTGTTGGGGAGGCAGCGTAATGAAGAAGGATGCCTCTCGTCTCAATAAACTGGCGAGGAAAGCGAGCTCTATTGTGGGCACAGAGCTGGACAGCCTGACAACAGTAGCTGAGAGACGGGCACTGGAAAAGCTGTGGTCAATCATGGACAATCCATCGCATCCACTACACAGCATTATATCCATTATCTCTTGTTTGTGGATTGGCCATTGTCCAAAAAATCTGTGTGCGTGTTTTTCTTTTTTCCCTTCGTTTTTATTTTCTTCTCTTCTTTTCATATGAGTTATCTTGCTGTTGGCCATCCCTCTCAAGGTATAGGACCAGGGTAGATAGTTAAATCATCAACTTAGCCAAATAAAACGCTTTTACTGTTATGATTCACTCTTTGTTTAGCTTTTTGTAAAAATCATAACCGATGCATTATCCTCTCAGTGAGTAAGTTTGTTTAAGATAACAGTATTTTACAAAGAAAGCAGGTTATTCACGCTCAAGGTGAATGACTCTGCCAAAATGAAAAATGCCACCCAAAAATGTTTTCAATGTGGGCAATACTCTAACGGTGTATGGTCATTCCAATTCATTATTGTTAAGCTATTTGACAAACATTTGGATTATTTTATTGTTTTATATCATAGCATATTCTTTTTGTGTAATATCTTTCTATTTGTCCAAAACTTCATGATTTGAATTTCAAAAAACAATCATATGGAGAGCTTATTTAGAAGATAATTTTTCATCAATTGCAGATAAAACTAGTGTAATATTTAAACCCTTATTATACTGAAGTCTGACCGAAGATATTTCACGTTTCTCGTTCAGAAGTTAGAATTTACCAGCCTCCTAAAAACCTCCCCCCAACTGAGTTCAAAACTCAGTTCAACTTTTATGAATACAAGTTAAATAAAACAGCATATATGATTTTGCAAAATAAATTTATCAATCTTCCTCATGTACATATACATTTTTTATTAAAAAGACTCTATGTAACTTCAAGCAGATGTATTCTTGAATGTTCTTGTGTTTCAGGCCTTGATTTGTGTATTCCACAGTACATTCACCGTTTCAATGTTGCTCTTGGCCCTTCAAAAGTACTTTTCCTAATGTGTCCATCTCAAAAATGAAATGACTCCATCGTTTTTTTGTCAGTTCCACTGCAACTGGCTGACAACCAGTTCAGGTATCTCCTGTTAGATGTCTTAAAAGCAGCTGGGGTGTGCTCCATCACCCCCGTGACCTCGCTGTTGATAAGCGGGGCAGACAATCGATGAATGGATGTCTTTGTTAATTTTTCTATACCTTGTTCCCCATCACAGCAAATAACATTTTGTACATCTTCATTCTGATGTGCCCCCTTTTTAACAGTTTGATATGTCCTTTGGAGAGTCCATTGATTCTCATAGAATGTCTTTTCTCTTTAGTGGAACTCAGTGGAACTTAGAGTCTTGTTAAGTCCATCATGCTTACGTACTGGGATGTCTTGGTATATCAGCTGGACTATTCAATGGCCTAAATCTTTCTCTAAATTAAATTACCATGTAAACATTATCTTAGTTTAATTAATTTCTATCCATTTATTTCCCGTGCAGTTATATTTTTAAATTATCATGATCTGTCTCGAAATCAATTAATTCGTTATTTTTAAATTCCCATGATCTTTTTCAGGATTGGTCAATCTGTTTCTCATCGTCTTCTAATAATGCTCTTTCCATAGAAACGGTTTCCGTTTAATTAAACCAAACTATAAGTCAGCATTTGTTACATACTGTATGTATTAATCATTTGTCGCTCATTCTTAAAACATTAAGTGTGGAATCAGTTGTCCTCCTAAGGGATTTTGGGCTAAACTCATCAAAATTCCAAACCCTTACACTGCCTAAACATCAAAAATCTCAAAAAATGCCAAATGGAACTCAATGTCAAATCTTTTTAATTGTCATTTCCTCTCTCTATAATCATAATCAATCTTTTCTCGTTGTTCCAATATCAAACGGAGGAGCCGGGAATTCGGGAAGCATACTTGTCACTTATGGATTATCTTTGGTCACCTAAATGACTAAAATGGCTGCGCCCTGTTTGGCTGCGGCTGCAATGGCTCGCTACAGTTTAACTGTACAGGTCAGGTGTATCGACATTTCGTTCCGTGTGCATGGTTACAAAGAATGACAATAAAAGTAAATTCTATTCTATTCTCTATTCTATCTTGGTGACTCCCATTAATATTATTTTATTATCACAGTCTTTGCTCTCTGCAATAGTCTTTGTTCTGTGCAGCTCTTCGAAATCCTTTGTGATTAGGGCTATACAAATAAACATGACCTGGCCTGACTATTAATACTTGTGTGTCCTTTTTCCTTCTTTTAAAAAGAAAACACATTTCATTCAGTGACTGAAATAGCTTCAGCTACGTTATTAATGATTTCTAATCTCAAATTTTCTTTTCTGTGTTAATACGTCATTATTTTCAAACTTATTACAAAATTTTGATTGTTTGAAACGATTTAGATCACCTGCTCTTTTGTGTGCAATATTCTATTGAGAGTAACGTATTTTCCGCACTATAGGGCGCACCGGGTTATAGGGCGCACCCCCCAAAAATAGTTTTTGGTCCTATATCTTCCATAGATAAGGCGCACCAGATTATAAGGCGCTACAATGGGAATGTCGACAAAACAGTCCGATGATTCAGTCAAACTGATTACCCACTTAACATTCCCAAAGCTTGCAAAGAAGCAAATACGTGTTGTAGACACGTGCGGATGCGATGTCCGTACGATGTCACTCAATGCATCATTTCAAATATCATTTGGAGGGTTAAAGTCTTGGGATTCAAGAAATGCTTACCATTCCTTAGTTTCTATTTTCTTTTTCGCTCGCAACTTTACTGTGCATATGACAATAAACACTTGGAATTGAGTTTAATTCACTCAACTCATCACAGCAACATCAAGATCGTTCTAAAACTTTTTTTTTTACACGGTCATGTTAGCGTATTCTTTCGTACAGAAAATTATGATAACGCGAACGTACGATTAGATTTTTTATTATCGTAATACTTTGCCTTTGCATTTCTTCTTCCTTTGTGATTAACTGCAAGTGAATGGCTGAATTAAGAGAAATTAAACACAGAAGGTTTAACTCGGACCCAAGTGTGGAACAACGTATTTGATTATTTTGCTTGCCTCTGTGCTCAGCATCTTTTCTCTATAGTATTATTTGTTTATGAATTATGTGGTATTTCTTTCTTCTTCTTCTAAAGCAAAACAATATATTATGTCCATGTTTATTAGCATTTAATTAGATATTCATCCTTGCAATAATTTTTGTTTTATTTTTGTAGCTTTTCTATAAAGGTACTGTTATAAATGGTAAATGGTCTGTATTTATACAGTGCTTTTCAAGTCAATGAAGACCTCCAAAAGAACTCTGTAATGTGTTCTGTTTCATACTTCACTTTAAATCAGCTAGATTTAAAATGAAATGATTTGCATTTATATAGCGCTTTTCAAGTCAAGACTTCCCAAAGCCCTTTACAGGGTGCATCACATTTCCCAATAGCGGCCGTGCAGCCATGTGAGGCGCTAACCTGCTTATTGGGGGTGTTAGGGGTTCAGTGTCTTACCCAAGGACACTTCGACATGTAACACGGAGGAGCCGGGATTCGAACTCTTGATCCCAAGACGAGCGCTCTACCTCCTGAGCCACTGCCGCCCCAGTTCAAAATTGGAAAATTAAGGACTGTGAAGACTAGGAAAAATCTAATTGAGTGAATTGGAATAGATTAATTTGAGATAAAGACGTTTTTACGCAAAATATTGAAAAATCGTTAATAAATACTTTCTTCTAAAAGATTATGGAATGAAAATGTATTGATTGGAATACAAATGAGTAAGATAACTTGTTGTGATTTCAATTTCCCTTTAAATTTTTTAAATCCGTGTTTAAATTGAAACGTGCACACTAGCTTAACTTTCTCTCTACCGAAGCCACGTGGTTTATTTTAATCATTTTTTTATTTTTAAACAATTTCAATAGGGGACTCTACCGTTTGCAGTTTTAACTTTAAAACACCACCATTTGCGGAGTTTAACTTTTTCAGATTCTTCAACAGAAGACCCCACCGTTTGCGTATCTTAACTGTTTTAGAAATGTGTATCTTGGGCCAGTGAGCGGACTCTCTCTAGTGCAAGTTATTCCGTACTTACATAACGTTTAATTTACCCGACCCGGAGACCAGATCCCGTTTAAACTACTAGCAAAGTTTAAAAATTAAAGTACCTCTAATTCTTTTATTCGTACTTTCTTGGGTGAACGGATAAAATTTACCTATAGGATTTGTACAGGGCCGATTGCCCTCTGGCGCGCTCTGTCTCGCTCACTAGCACCCCTATCGTCAATGTTGTTTTATTATAAAATGGCTTCTTCTTAAGATTATTCCAATTTTTTATTAATTAATGCACTATACCTGAATGCCGAGGTCAGCCTGGTTCGGTGAATGGTGTCGTCTATGTTGACGGCTGCGGCCAGATGAGGTCCTTTAAAATAAAAAAGGCGCTGCTTTTGTTTATTTGTTCCAAGCGTGTTCCAAATTTCAGGCCGCATGTCCATCCTCAATCTACAGCCATCCGCCCAGAAAAACAACCAATCCCCGGCTTTCGGCACCAAAAATGTGAAGTCTATAAAGATATAAACCCATTGCAGACCAAAGAATTCAGGTAGAGGCAGGAAAAATAGGGTTTTTACTACTGCGCATGTAGGAGATCGACCCGCCAGCCGGCTTGTTCAGCTGACCGTATTTATTGAAAGGTCACGCATGCGCAGTAAATGAATGGAGTCGCGCGTGCGTGTTACATTACAAACGATGGAAATATACTGAAAACGTAGATCTTTGAAAATGTGACTGTTTGTGTGTGTGATGATTACCGTAAATTCCGGACTATAGAGCGCACGTGATTATAAGCTGCACCCACCACATTTTAAGAGGAAAACCGATTTTGTACTTACACAAGCCGCACCTGTATATAAGCCGCATGCGCCCACATTAAAAATTGTAACACAAACACAAAATTAACCCAAAACTGACTTTAAGTCCCGCGATTGAAACTAAATGTCCTTCATTAAAGTACAAAGTCCAAAAATCACAGCCGGCAAAATGAACGGGAAATGATACCGGTACTTAAGGTTTGATGCAGACCTGCAGAGTCCGGGTCCCGTTAGAAGTAATCCAAGGAAAAAGATGTATATTTCCAAAGGTAAGGGTGGAAAAAATATACATCCACTATTGTCCGTCGTGTCCACAAACAGGTCTGTCTGTTCCTCACCTTTACCGGTCCCCATTTTCCGTCACCCCGCGTTTGTTCCGCACCTCCTTTTTCATTTGCCCGTGCAAAACATATAAGCATAAGTGTCTAAAATAAATACAAATAAATACATTACAAAGATATACAGTTGCAAATACATATTATACATGGGTTACACACATTAACAAAGAAAGACGGTACACCGAGAGAGTTTTCAAAGCTTTAATAATAATAATATAACTTTCATCCCAAACGGTGCCTGTGACAGGCAGTTAATGGTAGCAACACGCTAGCAACACGCTCGCAACACAGTAAACGGGTCTGGTAAAAAAACATACCGAACTTGTAAAAATCCCGGTAAACCATCCGGACTGCTCGATTACTTTTAGCTTGAAAGCTGCGTCATGTGCCTTTCTTTTTTGCATTTTGCATGCTGAGGGTATGTTTACGCTAATCTAATTCATGCACAAGCCAAGAAGTTGCAGTCTTCCTCGGTGCATATATTCCACCGGTCTAAATCTTACCTTTTGTACTCGAGCACCGCTGGCGGCCGTTAGAAAAATTACATTAATTGGCTGCATCACTGAATAAGCCGCAGGGTTGAAATTTTGGGAAAAAAGTAGCGGCTATAGTCCGGAATTTACGGTACTTGTATACTAAAATAGAAAAACAGGTTACACAAGTTAATTTTATAGCATAGGAGTCTGAGAAATACACAACTTAAAGTAGCTTACTTTACACTGACACGCCATCATGAGGGGAGAAGATAACCAATAAGAGAAAGCTAAAGTTAGCTGCAGATGACACATAGCCAATGGGAGAATAGTAGGATGTCTTTGCTCTGTTTATTGAAACGTATAAATGATCCCGGGCAACTCGGATGGGGGCTGTCTCCTGTTGGTACACTTAGATCTGCTGTTAGGAATAATAAACAACCCGCCCCCGTGTGGAATTGCCGGCTCCTGGTCATTTTCTTTCAAAAAACAAGCGCGCATAATTTTTTGATGAATGTAGGTCGTGTTTGGTTAATGGAGTGAGATAACTAATTGGAACGATTTGGTAAGCGATACATTTCGATAGTTAAAATCCCAACAATGAGGAGATGGAAGACTTTTTAAATAATATCCCAAGGGGGACCACGAGCGGATCCGATGCAATGCATAACAGAATATGTTGAAAAACATGCAGTAATTGGACATGATGTATTCACATCGCAAGTTGACCCACATGGCTGCCACAAAGCTACATTCAGCTGACAATTTCTATCCAGTTACAGCCAGTTACATTTCTTAAACTTGTGTGGCAATGAATTGAAGAATCATACACTTCCCCTGAAATTATCGAAAATGCAATTTTGAAAAAAATTGAAGCGTTTCCAAATCTCAGAAATAAAGACAACACAAAGCTAAGAGAGCTAAGTGACACCATTGTGGAAAGAGAATGAGCAAAAAATGGAGGATATCTTGTATGCCTTGTATATCTGGAAGCAGCCTGTGGAGTGAATCCAACTGTGGCAAAACTTCCATATGGACTGCAAGAAAAATGGGTAACCAAAGGGTCTAAGTACAAGGAGGAACATACATTTACATTTCCCCCTTTCAGTGTCTTTTCAGCGTTTATGAGACAACAAGCAACAATAAGGCGCAATCCCAGCTTCGCTATGACATCATCTGCCAATACAAGCTTCAAGCGTAAACAAGCTTCAAAGGCAACAACAGGCAGGTAATAACTCTGAACCTACTGAGGATGAACAAGTTGTCTCAAAATGCACCAAAATATGTGGAGATGCAAACAACCTGCATTAATGCGCAAAAATAAGCCCTGTGTTAGTCTACCAAAGAGACAAAAGAGAACAGGCAAAAAAAAATTGTATGCAGTGCTTGATGAACAAAGTAACTGTTCTCTCTGTAAGTTTTTTTTTAGCTTTTTAATGTCAAATAACAGTCAGACCCTTACAAGCTCAGAACATGCTCAGGAGTTTGAAATAATGTTGGAAGGACAGCAGCAAACTTTATGATTGAGTCAGTGGATGGAAGTGTAAATCTCCCGCTCAAATTTGATTGAATATGACATGATCCCAGATGATAGGAGAAAAATCCCATCCCTGTGAGTGGCTATGCAGTACCCACACTTGCAGAATACTGCAAACAAAATTCCCCCAGTGGAAGACAACATACTTATCCTCTTGCTGTTAGGTAGGGAGGTCATACAGGTACACAAAGTGAGACAAGAAATAAATGGGCCACACAGAACACCCAACGGCAAAACATTAAATATAGGCTGGGTAATAGTCGGAGGAACCTGTTCGAAAAATAACCAAAATTGTACAGTAAATGTTCTAAAATCCCATGTACTGCAGAATGATTGTGCATCATACATGAGCCCATGCAACAATTATTTGGAACTCAAACAGTCAAGTCATTTCAATTGTCAATCCGTCGCCATAGCTACATCCAGAATGGGAAAAGAAAACATAGATATTGACAAATTGGGACACTCACTTTTTGAGAAAACAAAAGATGACAACAAACCAGCACCGTCAGTAGAATATAGAGTCTTCGTTGACATCATGGAGAAAGAAGTGTTCCAGAACACAAGTAACAGTTGTGTGGCACCATTGCCATTCTGCAAATCTAGACTAAAACTTCCAAGTAACAAAGAGCGAGTCCTCAAAAGCCTTCAAACACTTAGAAGAATACTGGATTGAAACCTTGAAATTAGAATACAATACACAGAAGTCATGCAAAACATGCTGGACAGCGACCATGTAAAGATAGCGTCACACCTGGTCTTAAACAAAGAAAATCGGTACCAACCACCACAAAGTAAGGAAGGAAACAACTGAGCAGAGGGATTTGGATGAACCACTCTCTGTACAAAAGGAAGAAGGGAGGGGATAAAAAACTCCTCAAAACACTACGAGCAGCTTCAAGTGCCTGTGTCTACAGATCCAGACAAGCCACCTCTTCTCACAAATCTGCTTACAAAGAAGATCAACGCAGTATCTGCACCATTAGGACACTTTTACGACAGAGAAGGCTTAAGTTCGATGACAGGTCGCGCCGCCGTCCCAAGTGCGGAGTGTTTTGGTTGGGGAATTTTGATAACTGGCAGCACGGCGGGGCAGTGGTTAGCGCATGTGCGGCACAGTTCATGTCTTGGGAACCTCCTGCGTGGGTTCAAATCCAGCTCCAGACTTCCTGTGCGGAGTTTGTATGTTCTCCCCGTGCTTGCGTGGGTTTCCTCCGGGCACTCCGGTTTCCTCCCACATTCCAAAAACATGTATTTCAGGTGAATTGGCCGGTCCAAATTGTCCCTAGGTATGAATGAGCGAGTGAGTTGTCTGTCCCCGTGTGCCTTGCAAATGGCTGGCAACCAGTTCAGGGTGTCCCCTGCCCACTGCCTAATGATTGCTGGGATGGGCTCCAGCACCCCCGCGACCCTACTGAGGATAAGCGGTGTTGCTAATGAGATGAGATGAGATTTTGATAACTGGGCGCTGACAAAGGACGTCAGACATTGTTTTGATAAGCGCTCTGCTGATATGAGTTTTTTAGACATCGCAACGCCCTTAGGAAAGGAGGTGGTGAAGCTGGCACCTGGCGCGCCCATGGGAGGAGTCGGCATGCCCATGGGAGGAGTCGGCACGCCCATGGGAGGAGCCGGCACGCCAGCTTGTGAAAAGACGTGGGCAGAAGAACTTCAGAAGATCGGAGATAGATCGAGGGACAATCAAGAGAGAGAGGCTCGATGAAGAACGACACTAATTCGGCTTATTCATTCGAATTAACTTCGTTTATTATTTAAGAAATTAAATCTGCCCCTGTGTGGAATTGCCGGTCTCTTGTTTATTTTTCCATAAAGAAACGAGCATGCATTGTTAGGCGAATGTAAGTTGTGTTTGGTTCATGGAGTCAGATGACTAATTCGAACAATTTGATACATTTGTAATATTAAATTCCTAACAATTTTGGCGACACCGATATGAATTAAAAGACTTCGAGACACCACAGGAAAAAGAATCACAGGGGTTGCAACCCTGAGCGTCCGTCCGCATCTTTGCAGGTGATAAATTACACATCGCAAATTGCCCTTTTTTCCTCTGGTGGCCACGTTCTTTAAGGTAAGCACTATATTTGTTATTTAAAGTATACATTCTGCACAATTGGAGACTACTAAATTAAATGGAGGAAAACGGCGGTAATTTGTTTGGAAATTGTGAGGAATGTGTAGATGGCAGTAAAGATTAAAATTTACTTACTGCTGAAATAGGAAGGTCTTGGTACTAATTCAGGGACCCTCGAAAATTATTAATGACATGGCTGTTTCAATCACTGAATTAATTTTTCTTTCTTTCTTTAAAAAAAGAGGAAAAACACACAAGAGTATTGATAATGAAATGCGAGTCAAAGAGGCAATTTATTAGTGACAAGTAGGTGTCATTCTACACTGACTCCATGAGAAGACAGTTAATTAGAGTGAGGGGAAATTACAATTAAAAAAGTTTTCACGTTGAGTTCAATTTGGGTTTTTTTTTTTTAGATTTTTGATGCTTAGGCAGTGTGATAGTTTAAAATTTGAATTTGAGCGTGTTAAGATTGACAACAATTGATTGGAACAAATATGTTAAATGTTGATTTATAGTTTGGTTAAATTAAGTAAACAATTTGTCTATGGAGAGCATTTTCAAAAGTAAAAAGATTTACTGGAGAGACACGTGAAGCCTCTGCGTATAGTCGCGCCGCCATGTTGAACATAACAAAATGTGGAAATAGTGAAGCGCTGTGAATACTTTCCGGATGCACTGTACGTGCATGATGGAGTCAATATGGCAGACCAACTGTTCACGGGGGCACAGGAATGTGCTTTGAAGATTCAAAACGATCAGCGTTTAAGGCAAGATTTGTACTCGGAACCCTTGTAAGGGGTGCTGTTGGCGGGCCAAAGATGGCGCCTTGCATGCCGCCGCCTCAGTAGCAGAATGGCAAGATTCTACTTTTATTCTAGTGAAAGCATTGAGAGTGACTCACAGGCCCGCAGCTGAGGTGTTGGCTTTGATTTTGGCATTAGAAGAGTGCCCGGGTGAAAAACTGACTATATATTCGGATTCAGCCCATGCCATCGCAGCGGCTTTGATTGATTTGCAAGGTTGGCTTTGGAACGGTTGGATGACTACAAAGGGGACTGAAATCGCTGATAAAACATTGATGGAGCGGTTGTATCAAGCTATAAAAGGCCCTTGTGAATTGGCGATTGTGAAAGTCCTGGGACACTCCAAAGCCGACACTTTTGTAGCACGAGGGAACGACAAGGCTGATATCTTGGCAAAATATTTGGCAGGTTACATACCGCCGGCGGCCTCTGAACCCATCATTTGGGAAGGGGAGCCACCAGGCCAGCCGGTGGGGCCCGCCATAAGTTTAAGTAGCATTTTAGAAGCACCACAACAAATTCGATGTGGTTAGCCTCAAAGGCCACCAAGCGCTCTGACGGGCTGTGGGTTGGTCCTGTTAGGAAATAAATATATAAAAACTATCGTTTACCAAATTTTTGAATTAGTTATCTGACTCCATTAACCAAACGTAACCTTCATTCACCTAACAATACATGCTCGTTTCTTTTTGTGACAAGACGGACAAGAGACCGGCATTTCCACACGGGGGCAGATTTATTTTCTTAAATAATTTAACTAAGTGAACTCCATCAAATTAGCGAAATTAGCCGAATTAGTGTCTCTCTCATTCTCCCTCGATCTTCTCCTATCTTCTCCGGTCTTCCCACGTCTATTCACAAGCTGGCGGGCCGGCTCCTCCCATGGGCGTGTTCTGACTCCTCCCATGGGCGTGCCGACTCCTCCCATGGGCGCGCCAGGAGCCAGCTTCACCACCTCCTCGCCGAAGGGTGTCGCGATGTTTGTCCTTGTACGTCTGGCCTTCTCCCGCCAGCACTCACAGGAATTCTGTTATCAAAATACGTCTGATGCATTCCAGACAGCCTAACCTTCCAATGTACCTTGAAGAAAAACAGTCAGTGAAACTCTCTACTGCATCAAACTGAGTACATGTACTTATTTTGTAGTTATTTTTATAATATCCTTTATAGTACAAATGCATAAAATCCTTCAGTCCAAAAGGCTACCCCTTGCTTCCTGAAGGTGAGTCGATGACATCAGTATTGAGTGAGCCGCACACATTGGCACATGTGGGCCCTCAGTCGATGCTTCAAAAATTAAAACAGTGGTGGCATCCCAGGTTGCAGGAGGTGGTCTGGCATTTTGTCGAAGCATGTGAGTTGTGTCAAATATTCAACGCATGGCCCACTTTGATGCCTAGACCAGGTGTTTTTACGCCATTGGCATGGCCAGGGGCCGAAATCGTATTGGATTTCACAGACATGATTGACAGAATCAATGGCAAACGCTTCCTGCTGATGATCGTTGACTCATATTTACGATGGCCAGAGGCGTACCCTTGTGCGAGAGAAGACACTACGTCTGTCATTAAAGCTTTGGTGAATCATTACATCCCGACTCATTTCCCTGCGTTGATTCGGTCAGACAATGGTACACATGTTAACAACAGGGCAATGGCTAAAGTTCAAGCCCTTTTAGGCCTCCAACATCGTTTTGGCTGTGTGTACCATCCACAAACTCAGGGAAAAGTTGAACGCATGAATCGCACTTTAAAAGAAAAATTGGCCAAACTTATGGCTCAAACTAATATGACGTGGGTAAAAGCTTTGCCATTGGCGCTGTTAGTTGTGCGACAAACAGTTAAAAAAAATTACAGGATTTGCCCCATTCGAACTTTTGACGGGCCGACTAATGCCAGGGCCCACCTTTACCTTGATGCCTCCAATTGATGTCCCTATGCCAGACTTGTCACATGCATCATATTGGTCATATTTACACGCACTTGTTTCCAGTGTGTCTGCTCAGGTGACCCGCTTTGGATTCACAACTCACGCCTTACGTCTACTTGCGAGTACTTTCTCGACACTGAGACTGTTTTTCAGACAGACGGAGTGGAGACAAAGATTGTGATGTTACAGAACCAATGCAACCAGACGGTCATGTACAAGGAACGGGAGGACAGCTCGGACAGGTTAAGGGACGCACAGGTGATATTGTTCTATAAAATTCGTGACCAAGACCCAGAGGTTTGTATATATGCGAAATGATTCAATCACACAATTGATTAGGAGAATTTAAGGCAACGATTGCACAATTTTGAACCATATGAAATAACCAAATGGCCTCCCCAGTGCAATAAAAGGGAAGTAAAAAACAATAAACAGATAAACGACAAGCCCTGGTTGGTGCGATGGGCTTACAATCATTCTGTACTAGTCACAGTGGCTCCGAATACAACGACAGAATTAAGGGTTCCGGTAGAAACGTCACAGGGGTTTCGAAACAGGGTACCAGTAAGCGGTGTTTCATATCCCGGGCATTGGTGGTACATGACGGGACACATTATAGATTCAGGATGGGAGACGTTGATAACAACTCAACAGGGTGATTTTTAGCCTCTGGGAACAAGTAAAGTGGCAATATGTTATAATAAAGTAACAATGCGAAAAAAAGGAAGTACTGCTTTTGAAGGTGGCAATGGGGAATAAGACTATTGTGCCACTAGATGAAGATATACAGATCGATAATACATCTTGTTGGACTTTTTTACTGTGGCTTTATTCATCTGGCCCAGATCCATATTTTCCTGTTGCCATTTGCGAAAAAAAACAAAACTATGGCAGATAAAGACCAACCACGTTTAGGCAATTATGCACGAATAAAAAGAGTCAAGGTAACAGCGGTTGTTTCAGTGGATGATTGGTTTTCAGTCCACACAGGAGTAACCGCAATAACAAATAATTGGCTATTGATGGCAAAGCAGGCTGCCAAAGCGGTGAATGAGACGTGCTTCGTTTGTTTAGGACCACGTCCTCTTTTGAAAGTCGTCGCGGCAGATATCGTAGGGCGGTCGTGTATAATAAAAAACACGAGAATTGGTACGTGACAAGTAACTAACTGCCATCTAGTGGTAGAACATAATGCTCTTCTGGCTGCTGCCAAATGCATTTAGAAATTAGACACGTGATGAACTAACAGGTCCCTGCAAAGTGAATTCAGACTTTCTTTTAACATTTGAATTTAAGTACTAAAATATGCAAAATTAAAATGGACACAAATGTAACAAAGCATTGAGGTTTTCCATCCAATACAATACAACCTTAAAGGGAAATTGTGCGTATCTGGACCGAATATTCCCGCTTACAACCCTCGAGAAACAAAAACCCATTTTTGATAATAAGGTAGCCAAGCAAAATTTCATGTGTCTGAAGTTGAATGGAGCAGGACACACAATCGGACAAATACCGTGGGATTGGTGGGAAACGAATGTCTCTCTTCCAGCAGGACCCCCGCTTTGCCGTGCAGACGTCTGGTTGTGGTGTGGTGGAAAATTTCTGAACGACAGGCTGCCGACCAATGCCTCTGGCAGGTGTGCCCTGGTGACGTTAATTATGTCGGTGAGTGTGACACCTGCAGATTTAGACCAGTTAAATTGGGATCAATTCAATCAAGTCATCCCGATGTCCGGTTTGGATAGACAAAAAAGAGGCCTGAGAGATTGGTTACAACAGGGGGATGCAATAGGTGTACCAAGAGGGGTCCCGGACGAATACAAATTGGCAGACCAAATCGCATCATGGTTTGAGAAGCTTTAGAGGCGGTACATGAACAATTATCAAAAACTTCATTAATGACGTTTCAAAATAGTCAAGTCAAGTCAAGTCATTTTTATTTGTATAGCCCTTAATCACAAATAGTCTCAAAGGTCTTCACAAGTTATTACATATAAGAAGTTTAGGTTATTCATATGCTATAGAGTAGAAGTGAGAAGCTTAGACTTAAACATGTCCACTGAGGCAGCAGATCGGATCTCAAGAGGAAGAGCATTCCCGGATGGAGAACGCTCTCGAACCAGGCGGAAAACTTCTTGGCTCTTGGGATCACCAGGAGACCGGCGCTCTCAGAACGAAGGCTTTGGGCCGGGACATAGGGGGAAATCAGATCTGAAAGATATGAGGGGGAAAGTCCATGTATGATTTTGTATAGTAATAGGAGAACCTTGAAATCGCATCTTAGGCTAACAGGGAGCCAATGCAGGTTAGCCAAAATTGGGGTGATGTGATCTTACTTTTTTGTCCTAGTTAAAAGCCTCGCTGCAGCATTTTGTACCAGCTGAAGACTCCTGAGTCTGGTCATCGGAAGACCGGAAAGTAGTGCATTACAGTAATCGAGACGGGAGGTAACAAACGCGTGAATTATGATTTCCGCATCCGACTGAGAAAGTATAGGACGAATTTTAGCAATGTTACGAAGATGAAAGAAAGCGGTTCTAGTAATTTTCTTCACATGTGTTTGAAGGGACAGATCAGGGTCAAATATGACACCTACATTTTTAAGTGAGTCGCTCTGTGTGATGTGGCAATTGTCGATGTACACAGCAGTTTTAGAGAATAAGTCACGGAACTTAGATGGACCAATAACTAACATAAACTAAATAGGTTTACTTTAGATATGTTATTGGCTGAAAAACAAGGAGTGTGCGGGATATTTCAAGATCAATGTTGTAGTTTTGTCCCAAACAACACGGCACCGGATGGGAGTCTCAACAAGACATTGGAAGGTTTGCAAACTTTGCATGAAAAGATAAAAGAACATTCAGGAGTAGATTCGGAAATGTGGTCAGGATGGTTGAATGTCTTTGGTAAATGGAAAAGTCTGATTAGCTCTATATTAATTTCAGTGGCAGTATATACAGCTATCATGGTGCTTTGCGGATGTTGTTGTATACCTTGTATCATATCTCTTACGGTTTAAACACTCAAGCACACCTTGGGCCTGCTGCCACCTGGTGGCCAGTACATGATGATCCCTGTGTCGGACCCACAATGCATAAATGGCAGTTATTTTGTCTAGGACACTTCTGATAACAGAATGCCTGGGAGTGCTGACACAGAAGGTCAGACGTAGAAGGTCAGACTTCGGGGCGCCGCTGGTGTGTGAGATTGTGGAGCCCGCCCATAGGAGGAGCCGAGACGCCATCATGCGGGGAGAAAATAGCCAATAAGAGAAAGCTAAAGTTAGTTGCAGATGACACATAGCAAATTGGGGAATAGTGGGATGTCTTTGATTTGTTTGTTGAAATGTATAAATGATCCTGGACAAATCAGGGGGTAGTCGTCTCCTGTGGGCACACTTAGATCTGCTGTTGTGATTAAACCCGCCCCCGTGTGGAACAGCCTACTGCCTGGTCTTTTGTCCCTCTCAAAAAACGAGCGCGCATAATTGTTGAATAATTGTAGGTCGTGTTTGGTTAATGGAGTCAGATAACTAATTCGATCATTTTGGTAAACGTTTGGTACATTCTTATAGTTAGGATTCCAACAGCGGTTTGGATGCTTCTCTAAGGTCAGCCCTAGCAATGCTGTATGCCTCCTTGTCACCCGAGTGGAAAGCATGGTCCTTTACTTTTATAAGTTGTTACACCGTGTGTCATCCATGGTGGTGTTTTGGTGAACTCACAGAACTGTTTCCGGAAGGTGACGATTTCCATGCAGAAACATATGTAGTCCAGCACCGCAGAGGTGTAACTGTCCAGTGTGACACGAT
The DNA here is from genome assembly GCF_059441175.1 of Urocampus carinirostris. Lineage (NCBI taxonomy): Eukaryota > Metazoa > Chordata > Actinopteri > Syngnathiformes > Syngnathidae > Urocampus > Urocampus carinirostris. The sequence continues at coordinate 29,388,615 of NC_142368.1, forward strand.
CATTAGTGTCCTGTTCCTTTAAAGCATCCCAGTCTGTGTGGTGGAAACAGTCCTGTAGCATAGGATAACTGTGGCCATATTCTCACTGTCTTTGTTGTAATCCCAACATTCTTGAATTTTGGTATGTACCCTGGGTGAAGCAAAAGAGATAGGTGGTCATACAGACACAGGTGGGGGTAGGCCTGGGCTCTGTATGCACCTGCTATATCAGTATACACTTGGTCTAAAGTTATAACTCCTCTGGTAGCACACTTCACATTTTGGTGGAATTTGTGAAGCACTGATTTTAAATCCGGTGATTAAAGTCCCCAGCACCAATAAAAACACTGTCCCAATGTGCTATCAGTCTGTTATTGATGCAGCTGCTCACTTTTGCTAATGTTAGCTTAGCATTAGCGCCTGGTGGAATTTATACAGTGCATATGTAAACACAAGAGGACGTCCCCTGGGGGATAAAAAGGATAGTAAAAAATAGTAATAGTTAATAGTAAAAATTCTGAGTCTCAGCAACAAAGTTTTCCCTTTACCTTAATATTTGTGCACGAGGAGTTGTTTATGTAGATGAATAGTCCGCCACTGATATTCTTATGAGAGTCCGCCGTCCTTCGAAGCGGTATGCGGTGGCGGCTAGCAAGCTTGATAACCACATCTGGAAATTATTTTTCTAGCCAGGTTTCAGTGAAAATCACGCACGAACAATGGTTTTGTGTTTTCCGTGTCGCCATTTGTAGTTGTATCTCATCCAGTTTGTCGCGGATTGACCGTGCATTGAAAAAAAAGATAGTCAGGAATGGCAGTTTAAAGATGTTAACCTTCAGCCCATCTTTACTGTACTCAACGTTCGTACAGTCAGAAATAATAACAAAACCAAAACAAAAAAACAGGAGCTCCAAGCCGTTGCATCTTCTGTATGTGCGCCACCATTAAATGGATGTTACAAGGGCATCAACAAACGATACACAGAAAATGTCAAAATTAAATACCGGTCATTCATAAGCTATCGAATAGAAGTGTGTTTTAAGCTTTGATTTAAACAGTTACACTGAGCCAGTTACACCATCTAGGCTACCAACCAGCTCGGTAGCCTAGATGGTAGGGCGCCTGCTCTGAGACTGGGAGGACGCTGGTTCAAGCCTCGGCCGAGTCATACCTAAGACTTACAACATTGGTACCCATTGCCTCCGTGCTTGGCGCTTGGCATTAAGGGTTGGAATTGGGGGGTTTGGTCACCTAATGACTCCCAACACAGCAGTTGGGTCTAAAAACCCGGCGCCGATCGAAGGCGACGAGTCACGTCGATAGCTTCGCGTGACGAAATGATTTCCGGTAGATATCATGTTGATGTATGCCTCCTTGTCACCCGAGTGATTTATTTATTTATAATAATTAAAGAGGATTAAATAAATAAAGAGGATTAAATCTCAAAGGGAAGAGCAGAGGGAAAATGTTAAGAAAAGAGAGTTTTAAAAGGCTGTATTTTTTATGGGTGCTTGAGCACCCTAAAAAATGGGCTGGTTATGCCCATGATGAAAAGCATTCCTGAAAAGAATACAATAAATGAGGATTTATATCCAATGTTGGGTGTGTTACCGAAAAAAGTAATTGTTACAGTAACTATTTAGTTCATTTAAAAAGTAAGATTACTGATTACTGGCACCCAAATATAGTCCATTAAAATAAAAATGACAAATTACCATATACGCTCACATTGAGGCCAACCCCCTAAAATAGTTTAAAAAAACTGTAGGAGCTAAGAATCACACTATCACAGCAAAGACACTCCGCAATCATTTTGTCTCGGGCTTAAAACGACACAAAGATTTCCCTTTCCATTTCTGAGTTCCGTCCAAAATGTTCCCTTTTTTTTTGTCCAAGCAATTTGTACTGAAAAAATATTTGACCAAAAAGACCAACATTTAGCACTTTTGAGGTAAAATATTTTATTTAAGTTTATAAGTGCTCCATATGTGTATGTAGATAGATGGATAGCCTGGCTGGCTGGCTGGCTGGCTGGCTGGCTGCTAGACAGACAGATAGAAACACAGACAGATAGAAAGACAGATGGACAGACGAACGGACGGATGGACAGGCACATAGATTGACAGACAGACACAAAGATTGACAGACAGACAGACACAAAATAGCCCTTCTAGAGGGACGTGTCCCTGAGCTAGAGCAGTTTAAAAGGAAAATGTTAGGTGCCGCGGACACCACTGCTAGCGTGGGTTGTAGCGAACCTGCTAGTCCGGTTAGCATTAGCCCTAAACAGCATGCTAATCGCGGTTAGCCAATCCAGACACATAATAAGTTCAGCCCCCTAGCTAGTCCCACTCCACCCCGGTCTACTGGAGCCCGCACCCTAGTTATAGGTGACTCCATCACCCGTAACATAAAGATTAGCACCCCAGCCACGATTATGTGTACTGTATATCTGGGGCCAGAGCACCCGACATTGAGGCTAATTTGAGTGAGCTGACATGCAAATCTAGACACCAGGACAGGGCTAGCTACACCGATATAGTCATTCACGTCGGCTCTAATGATACTAAAATGAGGCAATCTGAGATTACAAAGGAAAATATTGCTAGGACCTGTAATCTCGCCAGAAAGATGACTCTGCATCTGTAATTGTCTCTGGCCCCTTGCCTGCGAGAGGCAATGATGAGAGGTTTAGCAGACTAGTCTCGCTAAACCGGTGGCTGGCAAGTTTCTGTAGTCAGCAGGGATTTAGGTATGTGGATAACTGGCCTGCTTTCTGGGGTCGACCTGACCTGCTTAGGAGAAACGGCCTTCACCCTAACTGGGAAGGTGCTCTCACTCTTTCTAAAAATATATTACTGTTTAAGCCTTCCATGACAGGGTACACTAGTGCAGGCCAGGTCACAGGTGATGAACCTGAGTGAACCTGTGATCACGGGTGTGGAGTCTGTATTGCTAGGGCTAACTAGCGCTATGCTAGATTCACATAGTTTTTGTAGTTTAGAGCGTTCCATTGCCTGCACCACACACCCTGAACTGTACTGTGTTCAATAGCATCTTCTTCTGTGCTTCTTACCTCTGATTTTCCCTTGTTAGGTGAGGAGGGAGAAGAAATAACATTTTCTACCACTAGTCATCCTGCTACTCCACCTGTCAACAATATTCCTGTGGTATGGAATTCGGGCCGCATCTGCCGCCATGCAAAGCACAAGACGCAGGACTGGCAGTATAATCCTGTGGAGGTTACCACCAAGGTAACCATAAGGTTCAAAACTCGGGAAAGGGCTCAGCTCAGTCCACAGTGCTGAAGCTTGGCCTTCTGAATATTAGATCACTAGCCTCCAAAGCTTTACTTGTCAATGTCCTTATTAATGAAAACAATCTTAAACTTGTTGGCCTTTGTGAGACCTGGTTAAAACCAAATGAGTTTGTAGTGTTAAATGAGGCTTCTCCCTCTAACTTTGTGAGGTCGCACTTGGAATGACCATGCAAAAAAGGTGGCGGCGTTGCTATTTTATCGGAAAGTAAGTTGAAATTTACTCCTGGTACCCCTACTGTTATTAAATCGTTTTAAGCACTTGTTATGAGGTCTCTAATGTCAACACCAATTTATGTAGTTGTTGTGTATCGCCCACCTTGACCATACTTAAATTTTTGGGATGAATTTTCGGAACTGTTAGTAACTTATGCGGACAATGTTGTAATTATTGGTGATTTTAATGTTCACATAAAATCAAATTCACTTGCAAATGCTTTTAAGTCACTGATTGATACATTTGGTTTCAATCAAATAGTTGATGTGCCCACTCATAAAGATGGGAACACTCTAGATCTTGTTCTGACCCAGGGCGTAGTAGCCTCAAATGTTACAGTGTTACCTTATCCTAATGCCATCTCTGATCACGATCTTGTTAAGTGAGAGGTGCTGTTCAATGTTTACAGTGATAAGGAAAATTTAGGTTTTAGCAGTCGCAATATCCGCCCTGCAATGGGATTAACTTTAAAAGAACTATTACCTACGGTAACTGCAGCCTTCCCTTCGTACACTGGGTCTGTTGACTCACTCACAAACAACTTTAATACTGCTTTGGTTAATGTTCTTATTTCTGTGGTGCCCCTAAGGCATACATTTCGACCTAAGAAGCATACACCTTGGTTTACTGAAGAAACCAGGTCACTCAAACAAGGTTGCAGGAAACTTAAACGAAATTGGCGCACCACAAAGCTGGAGGTCTTCCGACTGGCCTGGTGTGACAGCTTGCTGAAATATAAAGTAGCTCTTGCCTCAGCTAAAGCATCGTTTTTCTCTGAGATTATCGTTATACATAAGAGTAATCCGAAATTTTTGTTTGTCACAATTGCGAAACCTTCCAGACAACAACTTAACCCAAATAGCTCTACTTATTCTGCTGATGACTTTATGGAATGTTTTAATCGAAATATTCAACTCATTAGGAATGAAATTTTAAATGTACGCTCTACAACCTCGTCCTACCTCAAAAATGTGGAGGTGTTAAGAAAGGACTGTGTCGGCGGTTGTTCAGAAACATTCTCCAGTTTCAATGATTTGTCCTTTGATAGTCTAACACAGATGGTTAGTAGGGCCAAACAAACTACTTGCCTGCTTGATCCGTTTCCAGTTTCATTGGTGAAGGATCTGTTTGGGATCTTAGGACCATCAGTTTTAAAGATTATTAATTTATCGCTATCCTTGGGTATTGTTCCTTTAGCTTTCAAGTCTGCTTAAGCAACCTAACCTTGATCCAGAAAGCCTAGGTAATTATAGGCCAGTGTCAAATCTGCCATTTTTACTTGAAAAGGTCGTTGCACAGCAGCTAAATGACTTCGTGTCAGAAAATACCCTCTTTTGAACTGGCCAGTCAGCATTTAGGGCAAATCACTCTTCTGAGACAGCCCTGGCTAAAGTAACCAATGATCTCCTTTTAGCAATATATTCCGGTGCCTCATCAATGTTACTGCTATTGGATCTCAGTGCTGCTTTTGATACTGTCGACCACAACATATTGCTTGTTCGTCTGGAATGCATTGGTATCTCAGGAACTGTACTCTCGTGTTTTAGGTCCGACCTGTCAGACAGGATGCAACGTGTTAACTATGGCAATCTGACCTCTAAACACTCTGATGTCCCCTGTGGAACACCACTTGGTGACATTATCTGCAAGTATAATATTAGTTTCCATTTCTATGCAGATGGCACTCAACTGTATGTGCCACTGGAGACAACTGGACAGTTAAATTTTCAAAATCTGGAGGCTTGCCTTACTAAGATTCAAAGATGGATGTCACTTATTTTTTTGTGCCTTAACCGAGAAAAAAACTGAAATGTCGATTATTGGTCCAGCTCACTGTTGTGAGTTTTTTTTTCAAACACTGCCCTGAACCTAGACAAATGTAATATCACCCATAGTGACTCGGGTCAAAAATCTAGGTGTTATATTTGATCCTAGTCCGTCGTTTCAGTCACACGTGAAAAATATTACTAGAATAGTTTTCTACCACCTCCGTAATATTGCGAAGATTCGTTCGATGCTGTCCAAATCAGATGCAGAGGTTTTAATTCATGCGTTTATTACTTCTCGGCTTGATTACTGTAATGCAGGGGTCGGGAACCTTTTTGACTCAAAGAGCCATAAAAGCAAAAAATATAAATTTTATTTTGGGAAAGAGCCACGCCATATATTATGAGACAAATTTACTAAATTGCTAAACCCGCGCCCCAGACAAAAGCTTAGTCTTCAGCACATTTATTTTTGATGATTTGATAAAAATTATGAAAAGAGAATAATGCCAGAGCCCCTGTCCCAAAATCAACAAACATACCACTTTAAACTTGTCTCTTTCTTGCAATTACTCAAGATCGGTTAAACTCCTTTTGACCCTTTTTTTCATATATATTGGTTTCAAAACCAGATGCAAGCAGTTATTGTGTAAAAACGTCACAACATTCTGCAAATAGGGAGCCTGATGAGCTCACTTTTGGCGCAGACAGCGTAGGGCGAGAGATGGGAGGGAGTGCTTGCACTTTTTGCATAGCTCCACCCATTCCTCCCACTCACCCAATCAAATGACTAAGTTCTCTTCCGGTGTTTTGGCGTATTTACAGTTCTGTGGATTCATCATAAGGTATCTGAACACTGAACACAGATTATATAGTGAACTTTTATATAAAGGATTCTTTAGCGTTGTACAACCAAAACGAGTTTTTTTCCCCCTTTTTTTGTGTGACACCTTGACTGTAAATTGTAGTGAAAAACGTGCCCTATATATACTGCAAAGTAATATTATGTTATTTAGCTTTGGTTTGGCTTTGCGTGTATCAGAATAGGATAGACAACTCAAGTTTTAAGCAAGATGGAGAAATTTTGCATGCAATCAAATTTGTCTCTGAGCCACAGATACTCATAGAAAGAGCCATATATGGCTCGCGAGCCATAGGTTCCCGACCCCTGCTGTAATGTATTGCTTTCTGGTCTCCCCATGTCTAGGTTCAGAATGCGGCAGCTAGACTTTTGACTAAGACGAAAAAGTTTGAGCATATTACTCCTGTATTGGCCAACTTGCACTGGCTCCCAGTCCACTTAAGATGTGACTTTAAGGTTCTCTTATTAACATACAAATGTTTGCATGGACTTGCACCCTCTTATCTGATTTGATTTCCCCCTATGTTCCTGCACGGAGCCTCCGCTCGGAAAATGCCGGTTTACTTGTGACTCCAAGAGCCAAGAAGTCTGCAGGCTTGAGAGCGTTCTCCATCCGGGCCTCGGTGCTATTGAATGCCCTGCCTCCGGAGATAAGATCTGCAACCTCAATGGAAGTTTTTAAATCAAGGCTTAAGACACACTTCTTTTCCAAAGCTTATGATTGATGCCCACCTCATATTCTGTAGTGTCCTGTCTTTTTCCGACTGCCTGGCTGGTAGTGATACGAAGGAGAAGGACGATTTGAGATGAGTCAGTGGACCAGCGTTTGACCTGAAGCATGTCAACGCCTGCATTGACCAGCTGGCAGAGATGGGAAGTCGTGGCCGTCATAGACTTTCTGGACTAATTTACAGGCTGGGGGCGTCGTTGCTGTCATGCACTTTCCGGACAAATTTTCAACATGTTACCTAGTGTTTACTATGTTTGTGTACTGTAATGCTAAATCTAATTCACCCTGGTCACCCTGAAAGGGGGATTACCACTTGTGAGGTCCCATCTCAAGGTTTCTCTTTTTCCTCACGCTGAGGTTTTGAGTTGTTCCTTGCCCGCATGTTGGTTTAAGATCAGGTAATTAGTTTTGATTGCTTCAGCAAGGCACGACTACATTGCCAAGTGCTGTAAGCACAGGGCAATGTAGTTGTGCTTGCAACTATTATAATCCTCCGAGATATTATTATTATATCTATCTTCTTCCGCCGACTTTTAACGGCGAACTCCTCCCAGAGCTTTTAGAATACCCCATCGATTTATATACCAAAAATTTCGGCCCGACCGGGACTCTTGTTGTGTGTCTATTCACAGCGATACGAGTCCCCATCCGGAATAATGCGTTTTGAAATTCTCCCATCCGTAATACATGGGCCCATTCATTTCTATGGGTAGTCATGGAAACGAGGGCTTTTCCAGACGGTAGTCATAGTAAGCAGGGACTGTCCAGGGTGGCCCGACCCAAATTTCCTTTAACCAAGGGTAAATGGTGAATTCCAAAGAGTGGATGCTAGCGAGAGGATGCTAACTATGTGCGCCGCTAGCAAAGTGTTGGGCTGGCATAGCCAGCCGCAACATTAGCGCAAGCTAGCTGTAAACACTGTTGGTGATCAGTTGCCAGCCCAAGTATTAGCGATGAGAGGTTGATGCTATGCTTACTAATGCTAGCAGTAAAAACTGTTGGTGACAAGTTGGGCTGGCTAAGCCAGCCCAAGTATTTGCTCAAGCTAGCTGTAAACACTGTCAGCAATGGTTGGGCTGGCGCAGCCAGCCCAAGTATTAGCGCAAGCTAGCTGTAAACACTGTCGGCAATGCTAACTTCTTCATAGTAAAATTTTTTGGTAATTTTGGCTACATTTTAACGACTTCATATTTACAACTTATGCTAATGGCCTCATGTTAATGAGTTATGCTAACAGGTACATTTTAAAAAGTGATGCTAACGGCTAAATGCTAACTTTTTCATGCTAAACATTTTTGGTAAAGGCAATATTTTAATGACTTCATATTTACAAATTATGCCAATGGTCTCATGTTCACTGCAAAAATTGAAAGTATGGACTAGTGTAATTTACTTGAATTCAGTGTTTTTATCTGATCACAATTTTTTTGGGACTTATTTACTTATTCAGGCTGAAGATAGTTAAGATACTATCACTTGTTTCAAGAAAATTAATATTGTGCCGACTAACTTAGATTATTCAAGTAATTGTAAGCAAATGTATCTTAAATTGTCGAGAGATAGCTTATAGGCATATTAACAACTCAGCTTAAGGATATTTTTTACTTGTTTCAAGACTCACATCATCTTGTTTTAAGAATGGAACCCAACTCATTGAGATAATGTAAGAATTGATTTTATGAATCATTATATGTATTCATTTACTCAGGTACAATTCAGTGTGGCAGTGTGAATGGTTGTTTGTCTGTCTGTGTTGGCCATGTGATGAGGTGGCGACTCAACCAGGGTGTACCCTGCCTTACGCCCGAGGTAAATGGGATAGGCTCCAGCCCTCCCACCCGTGACCCCGAAAGGGACAAAGCGGTAGAAGATGGGTGGATGGATGGACAATTTAGTGTTCAATATTAAACCTTTTACTGTTGGTACGATGTTTTAAGAATAGACATTAGCCAGTTAAGGTAGCAGGTGTAGCCTTAACTATAAAGCACTGTGGGAAACAATGTCTAGTCTGTAAATGTCACTAAACTTAAATCTGATTTTATCAATTTAGTCGACCATTAACAATAACAAAGCATGAACTTTTCTCAAAACACTGTGGGGAATACCTCAACTACTTTAAATTATAGCTATGGTTACATGTTTGGTAGACGCCTTCATCCAACATGACATACCCGTCAAAACACCAAAATAATGTTAACAAAATAAATAATCAGGAGATTTGTGTAAGAGGTCCTTAAGTTTGATTGGCTTGTAGGCACAACAGCACTCATGCAGTTTCCATCTTAATCCCCAGCTCTGCATTTCACCACATGGTTTGTTCACATATTTACATTGTATCCGCTTGGCAGGGGCTAAACACACACAAATATCTTGCCAATCACATGCACAAAGTGGCAACATAGAACGAACATGTTAAAATTGCATAGAATCACATTTAATTCTGCGTCCTAAGTCCGGAGCCAGCTAGGCCTTGCTCATACAGATAGCCCCCACAAGCCTCAGTCCAAATATCAAATATATTTAGTGTTTGTCAAAATGTAAACTCATGCATAAATGAGCACAATTTCTGCCGTTCATAATGTGTCATTATAAACACTCGAATTCAAGAGCACACCAGTTAAGTCATATTTTCTAAAAATGTATATCTTTTCATTAAATGGTACAAAGTGGTATGCAGTGTAATCAGCTAATTTCTCCAAATCTATGAACTCTGTTGCCAGGGCAGCATTTGGTACAGCAATTTCATAAGACAGTAAATCTCGAATGAAATCCAATGTATCATATATTTGATATTCGCAACAAAATAAAGATGAATCTACAACAAAAATATTATTTATCAATCCAAAAGTAAGAAGCGTGTCTTTTGAATCCGTGATGATGAAAGTCTTATTATTTAGTTATTGCGGTTAATGGGGACCAAAACCACCCGCAAAAATTGAAAATCCGCGAAATAGCGACGCCCCTTCCAAAATGCTTGAAAAAAAATAAAAAAATAAAAAAAATATATATATTTTTTTTTATTATTTTATTTTATTATTATTTTTTAGACCTGCAAAGCTCTGAACCTGCGAACGTGGAACCACGAAGTAGCGACGCCCCTTCAAAAATGCTTAAAAAAAAAAAAAAATATATATATATATATATATATATATATATATATATACACACGGGGACAGACATCTCACTCGCTCATTCACACCTAGGGACAATTTGGACCGGCCAATTCACCTGAAATGCATGTTTTTGGAATGTGGGAGGAAACCGGAGTGCCCGGAGGAAACCCACGCAAGCAGTGGGAGAATATACAAACTCCGCACAGGAAGTCTGGAGCTGGATTTGAACCCACGCAGGAGGTTCCCATGACTTGAACTGTGCCGCACATATATATATATATATATATATATATATATATATATATATATATATATATATATATATATATATATATATATATATATATATATATATATATACCGTATTTTCTGCACTATAAGGTACGATGTGTTAAGAATAGACATTTAAGCCTTTATTTTTTTCAAAAGCTGACCATGCGCCTTATAATACAGTGTGCCTTATTTATGGATCAATATTAGTTCGCAAAGTCTTGCAACTAACTTGCAGCCGCCAACTAGATTTTCCCCCGAACACCAAGTAGTCCGCGGTGTATGCTGAGATTTATTTACCGGCGTTTCATTGGCTAACCAATGTGTCAATCATCATTTGAATCGATCACTATTGGCTAAAGTTATTCGGAGGTCAAGGGGCGGATCATTTTTATCATTTACAGGCTAGCATTGGCTTAAACGGCAAAACAAAGCCTGCAATTGGCCAAAAAAGATGTGTCAATCATCAGTTGAATCGATCACTATTGGCTAAAGTTATTCGGAGGTCAAGAGGCGGATCCTTTTTATCATTTACAGGCTGGCATTGGCTTTCACGGCAAAACAAAGCCTGCAATTGGCCGAAAAAGATGAATTTGTATAGCACGTGGCTGACGGCATACAGAAAGCATTTTTTACTATACTGTATTTGTAAATATTTTATTCTGGATTTACTACACTCACTGATATAAGAGGACCACGGCTGCACATTATCATGAACACAACGACTTCGGTGAGCTACTCCGGCTATATATCTTGTTTCAGACTGAACTCGATTTTTCTGTGATAAGCGGTGCAGATAATGGATGGAATAGAGTGTCTATTTTCAAATTAAACTCAATTCCAAGTGTTTATGGTCATATGCACAGTAAAGTTGCGAGCGAAAAAGAAAATATAAACTAGGGAATGGTTGGCATTTCTTGAATCCCAAGACTTTAACCTTCTGAATGATGGAACGATGCATTTGAGTGACATTGTACGGACACAGCATCCGCACGTGTTCTCGACACGTATTTGCGTCTTTGCAAGCTTTGGGAATATTAAGGGGGTAATAAGTTGGACTGAACTATCTGACTGTTTTGTCCACGTTCCCATTGTAAGCCTTATAATCGGGTGCGTCTTATGTATGTCAAAAATAGGACCAAAAACTATTTTTTCGGGGTGCGCCCTATTGCCCGGTGCGCCTTATAGTGCGGAAAATACGGTATATATAAATACAGTGCATCCGGAAAGTATTCACAACGCTTCACTTTTTCCACATTTTGTTATGTTACAGCCTCATTCCTAATTGTATTAATTTAATCTCTTATCTAAAAATTCTACACAAAAGACTTCATTATGACATTGTGAAAAACTTTTTTTTTAAACTTTTTTTGAATTTTTTAAAAATAGAAATCTCAGAAATCACATTTACATAAGTATTCACAGCCTTTGCCATGAAGCTCAAAATTGAGCTCAGGTGCATCTTTTTTCGACTGATCATCCTTGAGATCCTTTTACAGCTTAATTGGAGTCCACCTGCAGTAAATTCAGTTGATTGGACATGATTTGGAAAGGCACACACCTGTCTATATAAGGTCCCACAGTTGAGTGTGCATGTCAGAGCACAAACACCAAGCATGAAGTCAAAAGAACTGTCTGTAGACCTGCGAGACAGAATTGTCCTGAGGCACAAATCTGGGGAGGGATACAAAAAAAATTCTGATGCTTTGAAGGTCCCAATGAGCACAGTGGCCTCCATTTTTTGTATATGAAAGACATTTGGAACCACCAGGACTCTTCCTAGAGCTGGCCGGCCTTTCTAAACTGAGCGATCGGGGAAGAAGGGCCTTAGTCAGGGAGGTGACCAAGAACCCGATGATCACTCTGTCAGAGCTCCAGCGTTCCTCTGTGGAGAGAGGAGAGCCTTCCAGAAGGACAACCATCTCTGCAGCAATCCACCAATCAGGCCTGTATGGTAGAGTGGCCAGACGAAAGCCACTCCTTAGTAAAAGAAACATGGAAGCCCGTCTGGAATTTGCCAAAAAGCACCTGAATGACTCTCAGACCATGGGAAACAAAATTGTCTGGTCTGATGAGACAAAGATTGAACTCTTTGGTGTGAATGCCAGGCGCCATGTTTGGAGGAAACCAGGCACCGCTCATCACCAGGCCAATACCATCCCTACAGTGAAGCATGGTGGTGGCAGCATCATGCTGTGGGGATGTTTTTCAGCAGCAGGAACTGGCAGACTAGTCAGGGTAGAAGGAAAAATGAATGCATATAGAGATATCCTGGATGAAAACCTGCTCCAGAGCGCTCTTGACCTCAGGCTGGGGCGAAGGTTCATTTTTCAGCAGGACAACGACCCAAAGCACACAGCCAAGATCTCAAAAGATTGGCTTCAGAACCACTCCGTGAATGTCCTGGAGTGGCCCAGCCAGAGTCCAGACTTGAATCCGATGGAACATCTCTGGAGAGATCTGAAAATGGCTGTGCACAAACGTCTCCCATCCAACCTGACTGAGCTTGAGACTGTATTTGCTGCCAAAGGTGGATCAACAAAGTATTAAGCAAAGGCTGTGAATACTTATGTAAATATGATTTCTTAGTTTTTCTATTTTTAATAAATTCAAAAAAAAACTTTTTCACATTGTCATGCTCAACATTCATTTGGACAGGTAACTTAAAATTAGATTTACCTGGTTATATCAATATCAGAAATTCTTTTCCCCCCATTTTATTAACACTCCACTTATTGAAACATGAATATTTTGTTTGTTTGTTTGTTTGTACATGATTCAATTGTTTGTTTGTTTGTACATGATTCAAATTGAATCTTTTCTTCCGGCGCCGTCACGAATGGCAGCCACTCCAGCAGCTCCCGTGTTATTTTCGATTGTTCTCGATTGTTCTCAGCTCGGGGATGCTGCTGGAAATGTGAATTTCCCTTCGGGGATGAACAAAGTATCTATCTATCTATCTATCTATCTATCTATCTATCTATCTATAATGGAGTATTTTGTGTAGAATTTTGAGATAAGAGATTAAGTTAATACAATTTGGAATGAGGCTGTAACATAACAAAATGTGGAAAAAGTGAAGCACTGTGAATACTTTCCGGATGCACTGTACATATATATATATATATATATATATATATATATATATATATATATATATATATATATATATATATATATATATATATATATATATATATATATATATATAATATATATAAAGCACGGTGAGGCAGTGGTTAGCGCATGTGCGGCACAGTTCAAGTCATGGGAACCTCCTGCGTGGGTTCAAATCCAGCTCCAGACTTCCTGTGCGGAGTTTGTATGTTCTCCCCCTGCTTGCGTGGGTTTCCTCCGGGGACTCCGTTTTCCTCCCACATTCCAAAAACATGCATTTCATGTGAATTGGGCGGTCCAAATTGTCCCTAGGTGTGAAAGAGCGAGTGAGATGTCTGTCCCTGTGTGCCCTGCGATTGGCTGGATACCAGTTCAGGGTGTCCCCTGCCCACTGCCCGATGATTGCCGGGATGGGCTCCAGCACCCCGCGACCCTACTGAGGATAAGCGGTGCAGCTAATGAGATGATGAGATATATATATATATATATATATATATATATATATATATATATATATATATATATATATATATATATATATATATATATAATTTTTATTATTTTTTTAGACCCGCGAAGCTCTGAACCCGCGAACGTCAAACCGCGAAGTAGCGAGGTCCCACTGTACTGTAATCAAATCGAGTTTGGTTGTGTTGATGGTGTCGTCGTTGAGTCACTCAAGGCGCATAAGGTAATCCATAGTAGCGCCAGACCTGCTCGTGGGAGGCTCCGTAGTTCTCCGAAGGAGAGGGGGCTGCGACTGTCCTGTGCCGCCAGGCCTGACAGGGTGCGACCCAAGCAAACCAAGCAGACGAAGCCTGTGTGAGTTGCCGGGCACAACCGAATGTTTGATCTTACATTACACATAGTCCAGCGTTTTTCCGAATTGCTCAGTCCACAATTTAATGGATTTGGGAGTAGAGTCAATAAACATGCCCGATTAAAGTCGCCGTCGACGATAAAGCTCCGTTGGGGTAGTGCAAGCTGCTGTTTAGCAGCGGGCAGGAGATTTAGCGCTATCTTAACGTTAGCATCTGGTGAAACTGTTAGCGGTGGAAAGTATACAGCAAACACAAAGACCACAATTAACTCTCCCGGTACATAGCTGGAAACTCCATATCTAGTGAGCAGTGTGTGTCAATGGTTCGCTATTATTGTAGAGCGTAGTCTCCAACCCCTGTTTTTACCGGAGTCTTCGTCTCGTTCGAGCCGGTGATGTAATGCGGCGTCGGGAAAGCCAAGACTCCGTGATGGCAAAAAAAAAAGTCCTCCAATTCCGGACGTTGTTGGTGGCGATCCGCAGCTCAATTCGCTCATTGCTCTCGAAGTCGCCCGCCCTAAGAAGAACAGAGAGAGGAGAGTAGAAGAGAGAGAAAGAGAGGGACAGATAGAAAGAGAGAAAGACAGACAGAGTAAAACGCAAAAAGGGGGAAAAGAGAGTGAGAGAGGTGGGGAGAGAGTAGGAAAGAGAGGGATAGAGAAAATGAGAGACAAGAGTGTAAAGGGGGAAGAGAGAAAAGGAGAGACAAAGAAGGAGAGAGGACCAAGAAAGAAAGAAAGAGCGAGTCTGAGTGGACTGAGTTGGATTCGTAAGGCTCCCCCGGGAGAGAGCCCTTCGCAGGACACCACGGGAAGGTTCCTAGTCTTTGTCCTCTGTTGATGGTGTTGCACACGTTAGGTGCTAGTTTCCGCCTTTTTCGCGCTGGAGAATTTTATATCAAAACAATAGGGATGCCATTTACAATGCAAGTGACTGACCCGTACAGTGTCCTAACTAAAACTGGATAGTCTTTACTTCGAAACACAAATTTAATATTTATAAATGAGAACACTATATTTTTCCCCTGAGATAGTTCATAGATTTTGTTTAATAATTGTATATTGCGTTCCTTTATATGGTTCCGCCCATTTATTCAGACCTACTTGGACTCGCTTATACAACCCCAACGTTCGACAAACTCAATTCGGTATTTTGGCTTTGGTTTGGGGTCTCCTCCCTGCTTTATTCCTGGACCCTGGCTATTTCAGCTGAAAATGAAAATCTCCATTCTGATCCCTGCATATACAGTATCCACACATGCATATCCTGCTTTTGCAAAACATCAGGACTCCACGCAAAACGCAGGGGGCTACACCAGCAAGGGGAAAAAAAGAGACGCCTTGATTTTGGCGCCACAGAGAAAGAAGATGAGGGGGATTTTGACTCCAGCACTTTCACTTTCATTGTCTCCCCAAGCTGCAGTAGCACCATCAGCAGCCCAGAAAGTGAAGGGGACCCCCAAGTCATAACCAGCACTCCAGCAAAACAAGCTGATGCTCTCTGTAATTTTATAAAACAAAATGTAGCATTCACAATGGAGTAGACCCATTCATTGAAATTACACAAAATACAAGATAAATCAGCACTGCACATAGTTCTACTTCTTTTAGGAGGGCACAGACAACATCTCCAGCTTTTATTGAAATTTTCAACTGGTGGGCTGAACAGAAACAAGAAAAATCAGAAAAGGACAAGGCCAGGCACCAGAAAACTCTCATAAATACTATTGTTTTACAGGGGGGTGAAAATGTTGACCTTGTAATGTTTGCCTTTTCCTGTTTCTAATCAAGTAATATTAATGAATGTCTTCATTAGCTGTCGTGGACATTTTGTCTTTGTTCCAGTAGAAACAATAGCATGAATAACATTAGCAAGAAGCAAATAATTTTGACCTCAATCGTGTTGTGATATTTTCTTTTACCTTTTTAGAATGTAGGCAGGACAGCCGCATGGCCCAGGCTAAACACTACACAACCGCTAACAGTTTCACCAGATGCTAACGTTAGCATAGCGCTATATCTCCTGCCCGCTGCTAAACATCAGCTTGCACTACCCCAACGGAGCTTTATCGTCGACGGCGACTTTAATCGGGCATGTTTATTGACTGTACTCCCAAATCCTTTCAATTGTGGACTCCCAAATCTACTAATTGTGGACTGAGCAATTCGGAAAAACGCTGGACTGTGTAATGGAAGATCAAACATTCGGGAACTCTATTTGACCCTCACAACACCCCCCCACCCCCCCCCCACCCCCGCCAAGGACAACAAAGTCAGTTAGTACTTTGTTCCTTGTTTCTTTGTTTCCTTATCCTCACTGTAAATGTGGGACTGGAGTCGTCCAATTTCGTTGTCACAGCATATCCCATGTTGTAACAATGACAATAAAGGCATATTCTATTCTATTCTATTCTATTCTATTCTATTCTATTCTATTCTATTCTATTCTATATCGCAATACCAAACAGACCAGAGCTGATGTGGCACAACTTCTTGACCTTGAGTTTGAGGGGAAGAGGGCCTTCATTGATTCGGACACAATAAGGGAACAAGACAGACCGGCAAAAATATTGAAGGCATATCCATGCTTTCGAGATATTGATCATGTAAGTATGATCACAATTCACACTTTGATTCAGTTGAACAGTGAAATTGTTCTTTTGAACATTGGATGCATACTGCTTTGATACATTAAATAGCTGTTTCAGACCCCATTTACATGCAGGAAAACCTTTCATGTATTTTCTCTGAAAAATGAAAATGAGCAATCTGGTTTTATTTCTGCATGTAGACAGGGAAAACAGCATTTATGCATTGTGGTGTGATTTTTCCTTCTTTAGAATATCTGATAGTCCATCTGTTTCGCAAGTTATTTGTAACACACCTGTCTATTAGCGTTTTATCATCAGTGTGAATAGAATTATTTTCACAAATGGAGGAGGGGAAGGGGAACATAGTTTTTCAGAATACCTTTCTACATATAATTGTTGTTTTCAAGTGATGCTTTAACTACTATGTGTTGGATATTTCCATACAACACTTCTGTGTGTCTTCCCCACCAAAGGTTCTTGATGAACTAAGACGAATAATAGACAACAACTCCAACTACGTGCAAGAGCTGAGGGAGCGGTGGCTCGAATTCAAATCTAGATTATGCCTCTATGGGGTTTACAAGAGGGCAATGAAACCTCCAATGTCACTTTCAGCTGGTAAGAACAGCCAACATAATACCAATCAAATCTGTATCCTTGTTTGTTTCTGTATACTGAGAGACAAATATTTGATTTGATTTTTTTTTTTTTTTTTTAGAGGAGCAAGCAATAAACCTCTTGACCATGCTGCTAGCTCTGTTCCCGTCTCATGTTGCTGTGCCCAAGAAAATGATATCCACCTCTGAAGCGCTCATTCATGTTCTTCTGGTAAGTCACAAACTTTTACATAAGTGCATACTAAACTTTCTCAAATATGGCTGCTCCTTTTGTTGGTCCTCTATTCTGTTCATACTAAATTGTCATGTTTAGTCGGGGAATGGAGGGATGTGATTGCTGTCCTACTGATGTTGTGTTTTTCTGTTAAGCCCACAGAGGACCTCGAGACGTTCCTGAACAGAAGGCCACTCACCACACCACTCCTTTTGGTGGATGAAAATCTAGACTCCTTTCTCTGCCTTGGAACCGAAGCAATCCCATCACCCAAAAGGTACCTAGGGGATGCAGTATTCTACATAATTGCATACTATTATGTATTAAATATGACCTACCCTGGGGGACTCAATCCATGACAAAGATGCCACACCAGCTTTCAAACGAGCAAGAAGTGATTGGATGGCCTTTTTTGCATAACTTTGTATAATGCTGCCTCCCCTCGGGAACACACCCACACACCCAGCCATGTACGTACTTTGAGAACTTTTTCTGTTATAAAACATTTGTGACCCCTTACGCTTTGGCCTCTCAGTCTCCCTGTAAGTGTGTGTTTTAATTGCCTTGTTTTGAGTTTAAGCATTGATTTAAAAAAAAACAACCCAACTGATGTTCTTAAAATTAGACAAAAAAGAATGTTTGCAGTTCTCTTTTAGAAATTGGTAACTTGCACTCTATATCCTGTAGGCAAAAAAATGTGTTGTCTGTTTGACAGTTCACTGATACATGTGTAAGTGATAACTTTGATTTACAGTTCGCCAACAAACGTTTCAAGATCTTGTCAAGAAAATGAGTATTTCTGTTACTGGTATGTCAATTGTGTTTTGTGATAATGACAAAGGTTTGTGGTTTGCCAATAAAATGGTAATTTTCACATTAAAACTATTTTTGCATTTGTATAGTATATCGAAACGTAGAGAATTTCTTGAAACAAGACTTCCTCGCCTAAGATTTTTATTACTTATTAAAAGCAAATTTATCTTGTTTTTGACCCATTTTCTATTTTATTTCCAACTTAATACAAGAATATTGATCTTGTTGTAACCTTCTTGCTAACTACTTTTGAGCAATCCTGGCTTAAACCCAGTTTGTTTCTAAACAATAATTCTCCAAAACAAGCACAAATATCTTAAAATGAGACAAAAAAAAACTTGACAAGTACACTTTATAGTATTACTGCATATAATAACATTTTTAGGTGTCTTATTTTCTTTTCTTTTTTTTCTTGTTTCAAGAAAACTTTATGAGTCGGATTTTCTTGCTGCACTGGCAGATAATTTTGCTTGAAACAAGTAAATTTCCTGCAATAGTGGCTAGATTTTCTAGTTTTTTTAGAGGCAGTTTTTGCAGTGTTGACGAGTTATGTTAATGGGTAACTGCTAAAGAGTGATTCTAACGGCTAAATGCTAACTTCATGCAAAAAATTTTTGGTAATGGCAATATTGTAACGAATTAATATTTAAAAATTATGCTAATGGCCTCATTTGATGAGTTATGTTAACGGATACATGCTAAAAAGTGATGCTAACGGCTAAATGCTAACTTCTTCATGCTGCAAAATTATTCTAATGCTAACATGCTAACGACTCAGCAAATTGAATGGGCTCAATGCATTCCGGATGGGCCAATTAAAATTGAACGGCCCATTCTATTTGAACATGTATATTTCAAAAGTTTTTAAAGTGTAATAACAGTGTTATTACTATGGTTTTTACCATGAATGTGTTTTTTAGACCTCCACAAGGCATATCCTTGTTGCTAACGGTTGTGGGCCCATCTCAAATGAACTTGCCAGTACCGGTGTGGGGGGGCAGAGTCCCCCCACATAACCAAGTAAAAAATAACAGAAACATCTCTCTGAGCTAAAAACTTTATGCTAACTCATAATGCTAACAACCGGGGTTATATATACATACCGGGATCATCTTCCAGATCAATCACAACTCTTACAATTGCCGCGGGAATTGTCTAGTTGTGTAATTGTAATCCTGTGCAGTCCTTGTCATGATTGCCGAAGTGAAGACACCTGTGGCAATCGTTTGGCACGCCGGAGCGCGCTCTCTAATTTGCTGACATTCACTTCTTAAGCGGTCAGCGTCCAGACAAGGACGTCCGATTGTACTCCTGTGTTCCTGTGTGTTTCGCCAGATTAGCAAGTACCAAAGACTACTCTCCTGTTTTGATTCCTGCCTTCGGTTCCGACCTGTTTCTGCCCCACGTTTACGAGCTACTCTCCTGCCCTGGCCATCGACCTCCCCGCTAAGACGTATTGATTCTGCCTACCTGTCACGGGACTGCCGTCCGTCCAATCGCTGCGAACCTTCAGCTCCCGCTAAGAGAAGTGCGACTTCCAGGTCACAAAGCGACCTGCTCCCCACAATCAACGATCACTGGATCGTGGGTGCCAGCTTACATCTCTTTTCAAATAAAACTTAGAAACTAACGCAATTGGGTTCCCGTCTCCGTTCCTGGTTCCCGACAGTCCTTTGAGACATTTTTGTGATTAAGGGCTTTATAAATGAATCTGACTTAAAACACACTTATATTATAAATCATAAGAATGACCTATATTCCATTTTGACAGTATCTGTGTACTGTTTGTTAATGCTACATCCATTGCAACCCGGTCAACCTTTTTATTTTAAATTTTCATTCTTCATTATATATTGTACTTTTCTTTTTTAAAAAAAAAATAAAAAAATTAACGTGACAATTTGTTAATGCAACATCCATTACAGCCTCGTCATTCTGGAAGGGGGATTACCTCATTTGCGGTACCTTCTCAAGGTTTCTTCATTTTCCTCATGCTGAGATTTTTGAGTTTTTCCTTGCCCTAATGGAGGTTTAAATCAGATGGTGCAATGATAGCCTGTATTTTGCAATAGTCTGATCTCTGCAGCCCGTTGAGACTACTTGTGATTAAGGGATATACAAAAAACATTACTTGACTTGACCTGATTGATTTTAAATTGATTGGACTTCATCCATGTCGAGGCCCACTTTATTTTTGGTCATTTGCCATTGTGGGATAAAAACTCATTGTTTACCCTTACTTACCTTTAGTGCTCAGTTAAAACTGTAGATAGAAAAAAAAGAGTGTAGGAGAGAAAGAGAAAACGAGTGAGAGAGAGAGAGAGAGAGAGAGAGAGAGAAGGGGGGCGGGGGGTGGTGTTGTCGTGGGGGTACTGAGCGGCAGTTTAGGGAATGATGCTAATGGTAATGCATTAAAGCAGCAAATCCAGGTAGTTTGCGCAACCGTTCACCTTTGCGTGTGAAACCATTCTAAAGGACACTAAGAAGGGTTTGACACACAGTTTTGGACATGGCAGACGTACCAAAGCTTGTAAAAATCGGCATTTCGCTGAAATTGCTCCCGAACAATACCGCTCTCTACTTCAAATCCGACGGGGCCCGCTTTGGACAAACTCGAACCATTGGACTGCTCACCGGTGTTATGCCGAGAAATGCATCCCTGCCGAGATTTGCATACCCTCGCAAATCACTTTTGAGCAGGTAACGTGTTCATTTTGCCTTTTTCAAATCGCTCGTATTTAAACTGTTATGCACTCTGCCATAAAGCTTATTTCAGCATAATAAGCTTTACGGTAGAGTGCATAACAGTCCTCAAAAATGATTTATATACGGTGTACATTACTGTTCGATTACATTCCCAACAAATACAAAGACTGAATGGTTTAAGTTGTTACATTCCCCAAAAATGAAGACGAAGTGGTTTTGGTAAATCGAAATGACGGTTAAACCCGGAGCAGTCGAGGCGACGTAGGTACACCCCCATTTCATGTTTTCCCTTTATTTTTTAGATTTGTTGGGTTGGTGATCGTTTATATGTGATTTATTGATCGAATCATATGACAGATGCATCGCAAAATAGTCAGTAGAACAACACAGACACATCTGGGTCATGCTCAGACCTGAGTCTCATAGGAGCAGTGTCATTTGGGTGCCCTAAGCACAAATGCTTTATGGTGCCCCCCATCACCACCACACAAAAAAATTGAAATTGAAGTTCTCAGTGCAATTTTTTTATTCACAAAACATGCATGCCGAGATTTGCATCCTCTCGCTACCATATCCATTTTTACCTCGTTTTATCTCACTTTTATATCACTTTTCGGGAATGTAGTGGCGAACATATAACCAAAACCTCTTTGTCTTGCATTTGTTGGGAATGTAATACAACTTAAACCATTCCGTCTTTGTGTTTGTTGTGAATGTGAATCGAACGGTAATGCACACCGTATACAATACACTTTTGAGCAGGTAACATGTTTATTTTGCCTTTTTCTATTCAAATCGCTTGCATTTAAACTGTTATGCCCTCTATTATGAAGCTTATTTCAGCATAATAAGCTTTACTGTAGAGTGCATAACAGTTCTCAAAAGTGACTCAAAAGTACCAGGGTTGCTGGGGTGCTCGAACCCCCCCAGCTATCTTTCAGTAGTGGGCAGAGAAAACTATGAACTGATGGCTAGCCAAATTGCATGTCACAGAATCAAGAAACTCACTCGCTCATTCACATCTAGGGACAATTTGGACCGGCGAACTAACTATGCATGCATGTCTTTGGAATATGGGAAACCAGAGTGCCTAGGGAGAATATGCAAACCCCGCGGCACCTGGACTTGAACCCTAAATCTCCGCACTGTGGGTTGTACGCTAACCACCCACTTGCTGTGCCGCCTCTAAAAAAAAAAAACAGCGCCGATTAAACATTCCACTGGTCCTGTCCCCTTGATGTTGCTGTCATGTGGGGCGGCAGTAGCTCAGGAGGTAGAGCGATCGTTTTAGGATTAAGGGATACCAGTTCGAATCCCGGCTTGTCCGTGTTACATGCCGAAATGTCCTTGGGTAAGACACTGAACCCCCAATACCCCCAATAAGCAGGTTAGCGCCTTACATGGCTGCACAGATCACGGCCGCTATTGGGAAATGTGAAGCACAATGTAAAGCGCTTTGGGAAGTCATTGACTTGAAAAGCGCTATATAAATGCAGATCATTTCATTTTATTTCAGACAGAATGAGTCCCAGGAAGACTACAAACTACGTAGACGGAATGGGAGCAAATAAACACCTATTTTCTTTCAGCATTTCTCAATGAAAGTCAAAAAGTAGGGAATATATATACATTAGGGTTTTTTTTTTACTCTAAAGACATATTTTTTGTACCACTCGTTTGGTGAGTGAGTCCCTTAAGCACACCATTGCATCATTTCCTGAGATTCGGCCTGCAACCTCAGTGGAACTGTTTAAATCTAGTTTTAAACACACAATTCTATTCTCTAGTTTATGAATGACCTTTTTATCCTGTTGACAACTTCAGTGTATTATTTGTTATTGCAACATCCATTGCGGCCTGGTCATCCTGGAAGGGGGATTACCTCATGTGCAGTATCTTCTCAAGGTTTCTTTATTTTTGAGTTTTTCCTTGCCCTCATGTAGGTTTCAGATCAGGGGATGGTGTCGTAATAGTCTGGTTTGCAATAATCGGTGGTCTGTGCAGCCCTTTGAGACTCCTTATCATCATAGATCAAGGGTTATACAAACAAACATGACTTGAGTTGACTATGTTCTGTCTTGGGTAAGTACAGTCTGAGCGCGCCCGTCCATCTCTCTCCAGACCAACAGATGTTTCCACCAAGCAGTAAATATTACACACTGTCCCTTTAAAATATTTCAAAAAGGTAATCACCTTTTGGCTGACAAAGCATTGACTTTTCTGTACTTTCGGGTTGAGTGCCATCTTGTGGGATTTTTCCCGTACTGCAGGTCCAATTGTAAATACATTGAGCCTTTGGAAATGAATGGGCGTCTTAACGAGTTCCCTCCGGTGGCGTTTTTGCGGTACTGCCGCTCACAGAAACACTTTAAGACAATGGAGTTGAATGTGTCTCAAGTTTTTTCACACTGTCCCTTTAAGTTCTGACTAAACGTGACTGTTTTCAACGGTTCCGAGGACTGCAATTAAAAATGCTTAGAGTCAATTTACGTAAAATTACTTCTTTTCATTTACAGATTGTCCATTTATGTCCGAGGCAAGCAGGGGCATTTCTGAGGCACTGCAACCTGAAATTTGAAAAAACGCTTTGAGCCAAAGTCATTAAATGGGTTTCACGTTTTTTCACTCACTGTGCCTTTAATTTTTGACAAAACTTGGCTGTTTCAACTGTTCTGCAGGCAGTGATAAAAACAAAACCCTATGAATCAATTTAAATAAAAATACTTTTTTCAATTTAAACATTGTCTCTTTATGGCTGACAAAGCATTGACTTTTCTGATACAAATGCTCCCATACATATGAATTGGCACCTATTTAACGGTGTTGCACTTTTGGGTTGAGTGCCATCTTGTGGGATTTTTGCCGTACTGCAGCTCCCGTTGTAAATACATTGAGCCATTGTAAATGAATGGGAGCCTATTTAACAAGGGCCCTCCGGTGGCGATATTGTGGTACTGCAGCTCACATTAGAAAAATGCTTTGAGACAATGGAGTTGAATGTGTCTCAAGTTTTTTCACACACTGTCCCTTTAAATTCTGTCAAAACTTGGCTGCTTTTAAGGGTTCTGTGGGCACAAATTAAATACAGTTTGAGTCAATATAATTTAATGGGACTCAGGTTTGTTCACACGGTGTCCCTTTATGGATAACACTCTTGTGCCCGCCAATAGTGGATGTTCCCGGCTTGTGTTTGGGAACTTGTCGGCCGAACTCCGGGGCTTGTGTTTGGGGACTTGTGCCCGCCACTAGTGGATGTAGACCTGGCTTGTGTTTGGGGACAAGTGGGCCGAGCACCGGGTCTTGAGTTTGGGGACCGGTGCCCGCCACGAGTGGATGTTTTCCCGGCTTGTGTTTGGGGACTAGTAGGCCGAACCCCGGGCTGGTGTTTGCCCGCCTTTTGTGGATGTTTTATTATGCATTTCTCAGCCTGAAACGCTCAAAGAAACAATCATTTAATAATGACAATAACTTTGTAACCATACATACTAAAATCATAAATCTTGCTTTCCCGGAAAACTTGTGAATTGTATGTATTTAGTGCAGGGATGGTGGAAAATTTCAACTCTTTTCGTTATGCAAACTTTTAAAAAAGTGTGTCTGGCATCCTAAATACCGCTTTATTATGCGTTTCTCAGCTTGAAACTTCGAAAATAACATCATTTAATAATGACAACAACTTTGTAACCATACATGCCAGAATCATAAAACTTGCTTTCCTGGGTAGGAAAACCTGAAAATGGTATATATTTAGTGCAGGAATGGTGGAAAATTTTAACTTTTTTCGTTATGCAAACTTTTAATAATGTGTGACTGGCATCCTAAATACCTCTTTATAATGCGTTTTTCAGCTTGAAACTCCAAAAATAACATAATTTAATAATGACGATATCTTTGTAACCGTACAAGCTAGAATCATTGAAATTGCTTTCCCGGGTTGGAAAACTTGTGAATTTTATATATTCTGTGCAGGAATGGTGTAAAAAGTTCAACTTTTTAGTTATGCAAATTTTAAAAAAACTGTGACTGGCATCCTAAATACTGCTTTATTATGCGTTTCTCAGCCTGAAATGTTTTAAAATAACATCATTTAATAATGACGATAACTTTGTAACCGTTGTGACTTTTTTTCAAAATCCCCCGATAGAAATGAATTGGCACCTTAACGGTGTTGTACTTTCGGGTTGAGTGCCATCTTGTGGGATTTTTCCCGTACTGCAGGTCCTATTGTAAATACATTGAGCCATTGGAAATGAATGGGTGTCTATTTAACGAGTTCCCTCCGGTGGCGTTTTTGCGGTACCGCAGCTCACAGAAACACTTTAAGAAAATTGAGTTGAATGTTTCTCAAGTTTTTTCAGACTGTCCCTTTAAGTTCTGACTAAACTTGACTGTTTTCAACGGATCTGAGGGCTGCAATTAAAAATGCTCAGAGTCAATTTACGTAAAATTACTTCTTTTTATGTACACATTGTCCCTTCATGTCCGAGGCAAGCAGGGGCATTTCTGAGGCACTGCAACCTGAAATTTGAAAAAACGCTTTGAGCCAAAGTCATTAAATGGGTTTCACGTTTTTTCACTCACTGTGCCTTTAATTTTTGACAAAACTTGGCTGTTTCAACTGTTCTTCAGGCAGTAGTAAAAACAAAACCTTATGAGTCAATGTAAATAAAAATACTTTTTTTAAAAAATTTAAACATTGTCTCTTTATGGCTGACAAAGCATTGACTTTTCTGATACAAATGCTCCCATACATATGAATTGGCACCTATTTAACGGTGTTGCACTTTTGGGTTGAATTCCATCTTGTGGGATTTTTTCCGTACTGCAGCTCCCGTTGTTGGAAATGAATGGGCGCCTATTTAACGAGGGCCCTCCGGTGGCGATATTGTGGTACTGCAGCTCACATTAGAAAAATGCTTTGAGACAATGGAGTTGAATGTGTCTCAAGTTTTTTCACACACTGTCCCTTTAAATTCTGTCAAAACTTGGCTGCTTTTAAGGGTTCTGTGGGCACAAATTAAATAAAATACAATTTGAGTCAATATAATTTCATGGGACTCAGGTTTGTTCACACGGTGTCCCTTTATGGATAACACTCTTGTGCCCGCCAATAGTGGATGTTCCCGGCTTGTGTTTGGGAACTTGTCGGCCGAACTCTGGGGCTTGTGTTTGGGGACTTGTGCCCGCCACTAGTGGATGTAGACCTGGCTTGTGTTTGGGGACAAGTGGGCCGAGCACCGGGTCTTGAGTTTGGGGACTGGTGCCCGCCACGAGTGGATGTTTTCCCGGCTTGTGTTTGGGGACTAGTGGGCCGAACCCCGGGCTGGTGTTTGCCCGCCACTTGTGGATGTTTTATTATGCATTTCTCAGCCTGAACCGCTCAAAGAAACAATCATTTAATAATTACAATAACTTTGTAACCATACATCCTAAAATCATAAATCTTGCTTTCCCAGAAAACTTGTGAATTGTATATATTTAGTGCAGGGATGGTGGAAAATTTCAACTCTTTTCGTTATGCAAACTTTTAAAAAAGTGTGTCTGGCATCCTAAATACCGCTTTATTATGCGTTTCTCAGCTTGAAACTTCGAAAATAACATCATTTAATAATGACAACAACTTTGTAACCATACATGCCAGAATCATAAATCTTGCTTTCCTGGGTAGGAAAACCTGAAAATGGTATATATTTAGTGCAGGAATGGTGGAAAATTTTAACTTTTTTCGTTATGCAAACTTTTAATAATGTGTGACTGGCATCCTAAATACCTCTTTATAATGCGTTTTTCAGCTTGAAACTCCAAAAATAACATCATTTAATAATGACGATAACTTTGTAACCGTACAAGCTAGAATCATTGAACTTGCTTTCCCGGGTTGGAAAACTTGAGAATTTTATATATTCCTTGCAGGAATGGTGGAAAAAGTTAAACTTTTCAGTTATGCAAATTTTAAAAAAGTGTGACTGGCATCCTAAATACCGCTTTATTATGCATTTCGCAGCCTGAAATGTTTTAAAATAACATAATTTAATAATGACAATAACTTTGTAACCGTTGTGACTTTTTTTCCAAATCCCCCCATAGAAATGAATTGGCACCTTAACGGTGTTGTCCTTTCGGGTTGAGTGCCATCTTGTGGGATTTTTCCCGTACTGCAGGTCCGATTGTAAATACATTGAGCCTTTGGAAATGAATGGGCGTCTATTCAACGAGTTCCCTCCGGTGGCGTTTTTGCGGTACTGCAGCTCACAGTAACACTTTAATAATAATAATAATATCCTTGTATTGTCATTCTGTGCAACAATGTACACAGAACGATATGTCGATTGCACCTGACCCGTTGTAGCGAGCCGATGCAGCCGCAGCCAACAGAGGGCGCCGCCGACCACTTTTTAAGTCTTAGGAATGACTCTGCCGCGAACCACCGACCTCCCAGTCTCAAAGCGGGCGCCTTACCATCTAGGCTACTGAGCTGGTAAGACAATGGAGTTGAATGTGTCTCAAGTTTTTTCAGTCTGTCCCTTAAGTTCTGACTAAATTTGACTGTTTTCAACGGTTCTGAGGGCTGCAATTAAAAATGCTCAGAGTCAATTTACGTAAAATTACTTCTTTTTATTTACACATCCGAGGCAAGCAGGGGCATTTCTGAGGCACTGCAACCTGAAATTTGAAAAAACGCTTTGAGCCAAAGTCATTAAATGGGTTTCACGTTTTTTCACTCACTGTGCCTTTAATTTTTGACAAAACTTGGCTGTTTCAACTGTTCTTCAGGCAGTAATAAAAACAAAACCCTATGAGTCAATGTAAATAAAAATACTTTTTTCAATTTAAACATTGTCTCATTATGGCTGACAAAGCATTGACTTTTCTGATACAAATTCTCCCATACAGATGAATTGGCACCTATTTAAAAGTGTTGCACTTTTGGGTTGAGTGCCATCTTGTGGGATTTTTGCCGTACTGCAGCTCCCGTTGGAAATTAATGGGCGCCTATTTACCGACCCCCCCCCCGGTGGCGATATGGCGGTACTGCAGCTCACATTAGAAAAATGCTTTGAGACAATGGAGTAGATAGATAGATAGATAGATAGATAGATACTTTATTCATCCCCGAAGGGAAATTCACTTTTCCAGCAGCATCCCTAAGCTGAGAACAATCGAAAATAACTGAGAACAATCGAAAATAACACGGGAGCTGCTGGAGTGGCTGCCATTCGTGACGGCGCCGGAGAAACGATTCAATTTGAATCATGTACAAACAAACAAACAATTGAATCATGTACAAGAAACGATTCAATCTGAATCATGTACAAACAAACAAACAATTAGATGTGTCTAAAGTTTTTTCAGCCTGAAACGCTCAAAGAAACAATCATTTAATAATGACAATAACTTTGTAACCATACATACTAGAATCATAATTCTTGCTTTCCCGGGTCGGAATACTTCTAAATTATGCAAGTTTTCATACAAGTGTGACTTGCAGGCTGAAAAGCCCTCTTTTAAGCGTATCTGCGCCTGAAACCTCCGAAAAAGCAATCATTTAATAATGACAATAACTTTTGAACCATGCATGCTAAAAACATAATTCTTGCTTTCCTGGGTTTGAAATCTTCTAAATTTTCTATATTTAGTGCAGATTTGGTGAAAAAAGCTCAACTTTTTGAGTTATGCAGGTTTTCATACAAGTGTGACTTGCAGGCTGAAAAGCTCCCTTTTAAGCGTATCTGCGCCTAAAACGTCCGAAAAAGCAATCATTTAATAATGACAATAACTTTTGAACCATGCATGCTAAAAACATTATTCTTGCTTTCCTGGGTTGGAAATCTTCTAAATTTTCTATATTTAGTGCAGATTTGGTGAAAAAAGCTCAACTTTTTGAGTTATGCAAGTTTTCATACAAGTGTGACTTGCAGGCTGAAAAGCTCCCTTTTAAGCGTATCTGCGCCTAAAACGTCCGAAAAAGCAATCATTTAATAATGACAATAACTTTTGAACCATGCATGCTAGAATCATAATTCTTGCCTTCCTGGGTTGGAAATCTTCTGAATTTTCTATATTTAGTGCAGATTTGGTGAAAAAAGCTCAACTTTTTGAGTTATGCAGGTTTTCATACAAGTGTGACTTGCAGGCTGAAAAGCTCTCTTTTAAACTTATCTGCGCCTGAAACGCCCGAAAAAGCAATCATTTAATAATGACAATAACTTTTGAACCATGCATGCTAGAATCATAATTCTTGCTTTCCTGGGTTGGAAATCTTCTAATTTTTCTATATTTAGTGCAGATTTGGTGAAAAAAGCTCAACTTTTTGAGTTATGCAAGTTTTCATAAAAGTGTGACTTGCAGGCTGGAAAGCCCATTTTTAAGCTTCTCTGAGCCTAAAACGTCCGAAAAAGCAATCATTTAATAATGACAATAACTTTTGAACCATGCATGCTAGAATCATAATTCTTGCTTTCCTGGGTTGGAAATCTTCTGAATTTTCTATATTTAGTGCAGATTTGGTGAAAAAAGCTCAACTTTTTGAGTTATGCAAGTTTTCATAAAAGTGTGACTTGCAGGCTGGAAAGCCCATTTTTACGCTTCTCTGAGCCTAAAACGTCCGAAAAAGCAATCATTTAATAATGACAATAACTTTTGAACCATGCATGCTAGAATCATAAATCTTGCTTTCCTGGGTTGGAAATCTTCTGAATTTTCTATATTTAGTGCAGATTTGTTGAAAAAAGCTCAACTTTTTGAGTTATGCAAGTTTTCATAAAAGTGTGACTTGCAGGCTGGAAAGCCCATTTTTAAGCTTATCTGCGCCTGAAACGTCCGAAAAAGCAATCATTTAATAATGACAATAACTTTTGAACCATGCATGCTAGAATCATAATTCTTGCTTTCCTGGGTTGGAAATCTTCTGAATTTTCTATATTTAGTGCAGATTTGGTGAAAAAAGCTCAACTTTTTGAGTTACGCAAGTTTTCATAAAAGTGTGACTTGCAGGCTGGAAAGCCCATTTTTAAGCTTATCTGCGCCTGAAACGTCCGAAAAAGCAATCATTTGATAATGACAAAAACTTTTGAACCATGCATGCTAGAATCATAATTCTTGCTTTTCTGGGTTGGAAATCTTCTGAATTTTCTATATTTAGTGCAGATTTGGTGAAAAAAGCTCAACTTTTTGAGTTATGCAAGTTTTCATAAAAGTGTGACTTGCAGGCTGGAAAGCCCATTTTTACGCTTCTCAGAGCCTAAAACGTCCGAAAAAGCAATCATTTAATAATGACAATAACTTTTGAACCATGCATGCTAGAATCATAATTCTTGCTTTTCTGGGTTGGAAATCTTCAGAATTTTTTATATTTAGTGCAGATTTGGTGAAAAAAGCTCAACTTTTTGAGTTATGCATGTTTTCATAAAAGTGTGACTTGCAGGCTGGAAAGCCCATTTTTAAGCTTCTCTGAGCCTAAAACGTCCGAAAAAGCAATCATTTAATAATGACAATAACTTTTGAACCATGCATGCTAGAATCATAATTCTTGCTTTTCTGGGTTGGAAATCTTCTGAATTTTCTATATTTAGTGCAGATTTGGTGAAAAAAGCTCAAGTTTTTGAGTTATGCATGTTTTCATAAAAGTGTGACTTGCAGGCTGGAAAGCCCATTTTTAAGCTTCTCTGAGCCTAAAACGTCCGAAAAAGCAATCATTTAATAATGACAATAACTTTTGAACCATGCATGCTAGAATCATAAATCTTGCTTTCCTGGGTTGGAAATCTTCTGAATTTTCTATATTTAGTGCAGATTTGGTGAAAAAAGCTCAACTTTTTGAGTTATGCAAGTTTTCATAAAAGTGTGACTTGCAGGCTGGAAAGCCCATTTTTAAGCTTATCTGCGCCTGAAACGTCCGAAAAAGCAATCATTTAATAATGACAATAACTTTTGAACCATGCATGCTAGAATCATAATTCTTGCTTTCCTGGGTTGGAAATCTTCTGAATTTTCTATATTTAGTGCAGATTTGGTGAAAAAAGCTCAACTTTTTGAGTTATGCAAGTTTTCATAAAAGTGTGACTTGCAGGCTGGAAAGCCCATTTTTAAGCTTATCTGCGCCTGAAACGTCCGAAAAAGCAATCATTTAATAATGCCAATAACTTTTGAACCATGCATGCTAGAATCATAATTCTTGCTTTTCTAGGTTGGAAATCTTCTGAATTTTCTATATTTAGTGCAGATTTGGTGAAAAAAGCTCAAGTTTTTGAGTTATGCAAGTTTTCATAAAAGTGTGACTTGCAGGCTGGAAAGCCCATTTTTAAGCTTATCTGCGCCTGAAACGTCCGAAAAAGCAATCATTTAGTAATGACAATAACTTTTGAACCATGCATGCTAGAATCATAATTCTTGCTTTCCTGGGTTGGAAATCTTCTGAATTTTCTATATTTAGTGCAGATTTGGTGAAAAAAGCTCAACTTTTTGAGTTATGCAAGTTTTCATAAAAGTGTGACTTGCAGGCTGGAAAGCCCATTTTTGCGCTTCTCTGAGCCTAAAACGTCCGAAAAAGCAATCATTTAATAATGACAATAACTTTTGAACCATGCATGCTAGAATCATAAATCTTGCTTTCCTGGGTTGGAAATCTTCTGAATTTTCTATATTTAGTGCAGATTTGGTGAAAAAAGCTCAACTTTTTCAGTTATGCAAGTTTTCATAAAAGTGTGACTTGCAGGCTGGAAAGCCCATTTTTAAGCTTCTCTGAGCCTAAAACGTCCGAAAAAGCAATCATTTAATAATGACAATAACTTTTGAACCATGCATGCTAGAATCATAATTCTTGCTTTTCTGGGTTGGAAATCTTCTGAATTTTCTATATTTAGTGCAGATTTGGTGAAAAAAGCTCAACTTTTTGAGTTATGCAAGTTTTCATAAAAGTGTGACTTGCAGGCTGGAAAGCCCATTTTTACGCTTCTCTGAGCCTAAAACGTCCGAAAAAGCAATCATTTAATAATGACAATAACTTTTGAACCATGCATGCTAGAATCATAATTCTTGCTTTTCTGAGTTGGAAATCTTCTGAATTTTCTATATTTAGTGCAGATTTGGTGAAAAAAGCTCAACTTTTTGAGTTATGCAAGTTTTCATAAAAGTGTGACTTGCAGGCTGGAAAGCCCATTTTTAAGCTTCTCTGAGCCTAAAACGTCCGAAAAAGCAATCATTTAATAATGACAATAACTTTTGAACCATGCATGCTAGAATCATAATTCTTGCTTTTCTGGGTTGGAAATCTTCTGAATTTTCTATATTTAGTGCAGATTTGGTGAAAAAAGCTCAACTTTTTGAGTTATGCAAGTTTTCATAAAAGTGTGCCTTGCAGGCTGGAAAGCCCATTTTTACGCTTCTCTGAGCCTAAAACGTCCGAAAAAGCAATCATTTAATAATGACAATAACTTTTGAACCATGCATGCTAGAATCATAATTCTTGCTTTTCTGAGTTGGAAATCTTCTGAATTTTCTATATTTAGTGCAGATTTGGTGAAAAAAGCTCAACTTTTTGAGTTATGCAAGTTTTCATAAAAGTGTGACTTGCAGGCTGGAAAGCCCATTTTTACGCTTCTCTGAGCCTAAAACGTCCGAAAAAGCAATCATTTAATAATGACAATAACTTTTGAACCATGCATGCTAGAATCATAAATCTTGCTTTCCTGGGTTGGAAATCTTCTGAATTTTCTATATTTAGTGCAGATTTGGGGAAAAAAGCTCAACTTTTTGAGTCATGCAAGTTTTCATAAAAGTGTGACTTGCAGGCTGGAAAGCCCATTTTTAAGCTTATCTGCGCCTGAAACGTCCGAAAAAGCAATCATTTAATAATGACAATAACTTTTGAACCATGCATGCTAGAATCATAATTCTTGCTTTCCTGGGTTGGAAATCTTCTGAATTTTCTATATTTAGTGCAGATTTGGTGAAAAAAGCTCAACTTTTTGAGTTATGCAAGTTTTCATAAAAGTGTGACTTGAAGGCTGGAAAGCCCATTTTTAAGCTTATCTGCGCCTGAAACGTCCGAAAAAGCAATCATTTAATAATGACAATAACTTTTGAACCATGCATGCTAGAATCATAATTCTTGCTTTTCTGGGTTGGAAATCTTCTGAATTTTCTATATTTAGTGCAGATTTGGTGAAAAAAGCTCAACTTTTTGAGTTATGCAAGTTTTCATAAAAGTGTGACTTGCAGGCTGGAAAGCCCATTTTTAAGCTTATCTGCGCCTGAAACGTCCGAAAAAGCAATCATTTAATAATGACAATAACTTTTGAACCATGCATGCTAGAATCATAATTCTTGCTTTCCTGGGTTGGAAATCTTCTGAATTTTCTATATTTAGTGCAGATTTGGTGAAAAAAGCTCAACTTTTTGAGTTATGCAAGTTTTCATAAAAGTGTGACTTGCAGGCTGGAAAGCCCA
Source organism: Urocampus carinirostris (assembly GCF_059441175.1). NCBI lineage: Eukaryota > Metazoa > Chordata > Actinopteri > Syngnathiformes > Syngnathidae > Urocampus > Urocampus carinirostris. The sequence goes on from NC_142368.1 coordinate 29,422,192, forward strand.
TTTTTAAGCTTATCTGCGCCTGACACCTCCGAAAAAGCAATCATTTAATAATGACAATAACTTTTGAACCATGCATGCTAGAATCATAATTCTTGCTTTCCTGGGTTGGAAATCTTCTGAATTTTCTATATTTAGTGCAGATTTGGTGAAAAAAGCTCAACTTTTTGAGTTATGCAAGTTTTCATAAAAGTGTGACTTGCAGGCTGGAAAGCCCATTTTTAAGCTTCTCTGAGCCTAAAACGTCCGAAAAAGCAATCATTTAATAATGACAATAACTTTTGAACCATGCATGCTAGAATCATAATTCTTGCTTTTCTGGGTTGGAAATCTTCTGAATTTTCTATATTTAGTGCAGATTTGGTGAAAAAAGCTCAACTTTTTGAGTTATGCAAGTTTTCATAAAAGTGTGACTTGCAGGCTGGAAAGCCCATTTTTAAGCTTATCTGCGCCTGAAACGTCCGAAAAAGCAATCATTTAATAATGACAATAACTTTTGAACCATGCATGCTAGAATCATAATTCTTGCTTTCCTGGGTTGGAAATCTTCTGAATTTTCTATATTTAGTGCAGATTTGGTGAAAAAAACTCAACTTTTTGAGTTATGCAAGTTTTCATAAAAGTGTGACTTGCAGGCTGGAAAGCCCATTTTTAAGCTTATCTGCGCCTGAAACGTCCGAAAAAGCAATCATTTAATAATGACAATAACTTTGGAACCATGCATGCTAGAATCATAATTCTTGCTTTTCTAGGTTGGAAATCTTCTGAATTTTCTATATTTAGTGCAGATTTGGTGAAAAAAGCTCAAGTTTTTGAGTTATGCAAGTTTTCATAAAAGTGTGACTTGCAGGCTGGAAAGCCCATTTTTAAGCTTATCTGCGCCTGAAACGTCCGAAAAAGCAATCATTTAATAATGAAAATAACTTTTGAACCATGCATGCTAGAATCATAATTCTTGCTTTTCTGGGTTGGAAATCTTCTGAATTTTCTATATTTAGTGCAGATTTGGTGAAAAAAGCTCAACTTTTTGAGTTATGCAAGTTTTCATAAAAGTGTGACTTGCAGGCTGGAAAGCCCATTTTTACGCTTCTCAGAGCCTAAAACGTCCGAAAAAGCAATCATTTAATAATGACAATAACTTTTGAACCATGCATGCTAGAATCATAATTCTTGCTTTCCTGGGTTGGAAATCTTCTGAATTTTCTATATTTAGTGCATATTTGGTGAAAAAAGCTCAACTTTTTGAGTTATGCAAGTTTTCATAAAAGTGTGACTTGCAGGGTGGAAAGCCCATTTTTAAGCTTCTCAGAGCCTAAAACGTCCGAAAAAGCAATCATTTAATAATGACAATAACTTTTGAACCATGCATGCTAGAATCATAATTCTTGCTTTTCTGGGTTGGAAATCTTCTGAATTTTCTATATTTAGTGCAGATTTGGTGAAAAAAGCTCAACTTTTTGAGTTATGCAAGTTTTCATAAAAGTGTGACTTGCAGGCTGGAAAGCCCATTTTTACGCTTCTCTGAGCCTGAAACGTCCGAAAAAGCAGTCATTTAATAATGACAATAACTTTTGAACCATGCATGCTAGAATCATAAATCTTGCTTTCCTGGGTTGGAAATCTTCTGAATTTTCTATATTTAGTGCAGATTTGGTGAAAAAAATCTCAACTTTTTGAGTTATGCAAGTTTTCATAAAAGTGTGACTTGCAGGCTGGAAAGGCCATTTTTAAGCTTATCTGCGCCTGAAACGTCCGAAAAAGCAATCATTTAATAATGACAATAACTTTTGAACCATGCATGCTAGAATCATAATTCTTGCTTTCCTGGGTTGGAAATCTTCTGAATTTTCTATATTTAGTGCAGATTTGGTGAAAAAAGCTCAACTTTTTGAGTTATGCAAGTTTTCATAAAAGTGTGACTTGCAGGCTGGAAAGCCCATTTTTAAGCTTATCTGCGCCTGAAACGTCCGAAAAAGCAATCATTTAATAATGACAATAACTTTTGAACCATGCATGCTAGAATCATAATTCTTGCTTTTCTAGGTTGGAAATCTTCTGAATTTTCTATATTTAGTGCAGATTTGGTGAAAAAAGCTCAAGTTTTTGAGTTATGCAAGTTTTCATAAAAGTGTGACTTGCAGGCTGGAAAGCCCATTTTTAAGCTTATCTGCGCCTGAAACGTCCGAAAAAGCAATCATTTAGTAATGACAATAACTTTTGAACCATGCATGCTAGAATCATAATTCTTGCTTTCCTGGGTTGGAAATCTTCTGAATTTTCTATATTTAGTGCAGATTTGGTGAAAAAAGCTCAACTTTTTGAGTTATGCAAGTTTTCATAAAAGTGTGACTTGCAGGCTGGAAAGCCCATTTTTAAGCTTCTCTGAGCCTAAAACGTCCGAAAAAGCAATCATTTAATAATGACAATAACTTTTGAACCATGCATGCTAGAATCATAATTCTTGCTTTTCTGGGTTGGAAATCTTCTGAATTTTCTATATTTAGTGCAGATTTGGTGAAAAAAGCTCAACTTTTTGAGTTATGCAAGTTTTCATAAAAGTGTGACTTGCAGGCTGGAAAGCCCATTTTTACGCTTCTCTGAGCCTAAAACGTCCGAAAAAGCAATCATTTAATAATGACAATAACTTTTGAACCATGCATGCTAGAATCATAATTCTTGCTTTTCTGAGTTGGAAATCTTCTGAATTTTCTATATTTAGTGCAGATTTGGTGAAAAAAGCTCAACTTTTTGAGTTATGCAAGTTTTCATAAAAGTGTGACTTGCAGGCTGGAAAGCCCATTTTTAAGCTTCTCTGAGCCTAAAACGTCCGAAAAAGCAATCATTTAATAATGACAATAACTTTTGAACCATGCATGCTAGAATCATAATTCTTGCTTTTCTGGGTTGGAAATCTTCTGAATTTTCTATATTTAGTGCAGATTTGGTGAAAAAAGCTCAACTTTTTGAGTTATGCAAGTTTTCATAAAAGTGTGCCTTGCAGGCTGGAAAGCCCATTTTTACGCTTCTCTGAGCCTAAAACGTCCGAAAAAGCAATCATTTAATAATGACAATAACTTTTGAACCATGCATGCTAGAATCATAATTCTTGCTTTTCTGAGTTGGAAATCTTCTGAATTTTCTATATTTAGTGCAGATTTGGTGAAAAAAGCTCAACTTTTTGAGTTATGCAAGTTTTCATAAAAGTGTGACTTGCAGGCTGGAAAGCCCATTTTTACGCTTCTCTGAGCCTAAAACGTCCGAAAAAGCAATCATTTAATAATGACAATAACTTTTGAACCATGCATGCTAGAATCATAAATCTTGCTTTCCTGGGTTGGAAATCTTCTGAATTTTCTATATTTAGTGCAGATTTGGGGAAAAAAGCTCAACTTTTTGAGTCATGCAAGTTTTCATAAAAGTGTGACTTGCAGGCTGGAAAGCCCATTTTTAAGCTTATCTGCGCCTGAAACGTCCGAAAAAGCAATCATTTAATAATGACAATAACTTTTGAACCATGCATGCTAGAATCATAATTCTTGCTTTCCTGGGTTGGAAATCTTCTGAATTTTCTATATTTAGTGCAGATTTGGTGAAAAAAGCTCAACTTTTTGAGTTATGCAAGTTTTCATAAAAGTGTGACTTGCAGGCTGGAAAGCCCATTTTTAAGCTTATCTGCGCCTGAAACCTCCGAAAAAGCAATCATTTAATAATGACAATAACTTTTGAACCATGCATGCTAGAATCATAATTCTTGCTTTCCTGGGTTGGAAATCTTCTGAATTTTCTATATTTAGTGCAGATTTGGTGAAAAAAGCTCAACTTTTTGAGTTATGCAAGTTTTCATAAAAGTGTGACTTGCAGGCTGGAAAGCCCATTTTTGCGCTTCTCTGAGCCTAAAACGTCCGAAAAAGCAATCATTTAATAATGACAATAACTTTTGAACCATGCATGCTAGAATCATAAATCTTGCTTTCCTGGGTTGGAAATCTTCTGAATTTTCTATATTTAGTGCAGATTTGGTGAAAAAAGCTCAAGTTTTTGAGTTATGTAAGTTTTCATAAAAGTGTGACTTGCAGGCTGGAAAGCCCATTTTTAAGCTTCTCTGAGCCTAAAACGTCCGAAAAAGCAATCATTTAATAATGACAATAACTTTTGAACCATGCATGCTAGAATCATAATTCTTGCTTTTCTGGGTTGGAAATCTTCTGAATTTTCTATATTTAGTGCAGATTTGGTGAAAAAAGCTCAACTTTTTGAGTTATGCAAGTTTTCATAAAAGTGTGACTTGCAGGCTGGAAAGCCCATTTTTAAGCTTATCTGCGCCTGAAACGTCCGAAAAAGCAATCATTTAATAATGACAATAACTTTTGAACCATGCATGCTAGAATCATAATTCTTGCTTTCCTGGGTTGGAAATCTTCTGAATTTTCTATATTTAGTGCAGATTTGGTGAAAAAAGCTCAACTTTTTGAGTTATGCAAGTTTTCATAAAAGTGTGACTTGCAGGCTGGAAAGCCCATTTTTAAGCTTATCTGCGCCTGAAACGTCCGAAAAAGCAATCATTTAATAATGACAATAACTTTTGAACCATGCATGCTAGAATCATAATTCTTGCTTTTCTAGGTTGGAAATCTTCTGAATTTTCTATATTTAGTGCAGATTTGGTGAAAAAAGCTCAAGTTTTTGAGTTATGCAAGTTTTCATAAAAGTGTGACTTGCAGGCTGGAAAGCCCATTTTTAAGCTTATCTGCGCCTGAAACGTCCGAAAAAGCAATCATTTAGTAATGACAATAACTTTTGAACCATGCATGCTAGAATCATAATTCTTGCTTTCCTGGGTTGGAAATCTTCTGAATTTTCTATATTTAGTGCAGATTTGGTGAAAAAAGCTCAACTTTTTGAGTTATGCAAGTTTTCATAAAAGTGTGACTTGCAGGCTGGAAAGCCCATTTTTAAGCTTCTCTGAGCCTAAAACGTCCGAAAAAGCAATCATTTAATAATGACAATAACTTTTGAACCATGCATGCTAGAATCATAATTCTTGCTTTTCTGGGTTGGAAATCTTCTGAATTTTCTATATTTAGTGCAGATTTGGTGAAAAAAGCTCAACTTTTTGAGTTATGCAAGTTTTCATAAAAGTGTGACTTGCAGGCTGGAAAGCCCATTTTTACGCTTCTCTGAGCCTAAAACGTCCGAAAAAGCAATCATTTAATAATGACAATAACTTTTGAACCATGCATGCTAGAATCATAATTCTTGCTTTTCTGAGTTGGAAATCTTCTGAATTTTCTATATTTAGTGCAGATTTGGTGAAAAAAGCTCAAGTTTTTGAGTTATGCAAGTTTTCATAAAAGTGTGACTTGCAGGCTGGAAAGCCCATTTTTAAGCTTCTCTGAGCCTAAAACGTCCGAAAAAGCAATCATTTAATAATGACAATAACTTTTGAACCATGCATGCTAGAATCATAATTCTTGCTTTTCTGAGTTGGAAATCTTCTGAATTTTCTATATTTAGTGCAGATTTGGTGAAAAAAGCTCAACTTTTTGAGTTATGCAAGTTTTCATAAAAGTGTGACTTGCAGGCTGGAAAGCCCATTTTTAAGCTTATCTGCGCCTGAAACGTCCGAAAAAGCAATCATTTAATAATGACAATAACTTTTGAACCATGCATGCTAGAATCATAATTCTTGCTTTCCTGGGTTGGAAATCTTCTGAATTTTCTATATTTAGTGCAGATTTGGTGAAAAAAGCTCAACTTTTTGAGTTATGCAAGTTTTCATAAAAGTGTGACTTGCAGGCTGGAAAGCCCATTTTTAAGCTTATCTGCGCCTGAAACGTCCGAAAAAGCAATCATTTAGTAATGACAATAACTTTTGAACCATGCATGCTAGAATCATAATTCTTGCTTTCCTGGGTTGGAAATCTTCTGAATTTTCTATATTTAGTGCAGATTTGGTGAAAAAAGCTCAACTTTTTGAGTTATGCAAGTTTTCATAAAAGTGTGACTTGCAGGCTGGAAAGCCCATTTTTAAGCTTCTCTGAGCCTAAAACGTCCGAAAAAGCAATCATTTAATAATGACAATAACTTTTGAACCATGCATGCTAGAATCATAATTCTTGCTTTTCTGGGTTGGAAATCTTCTGAATTTTCTATATTTAGTGCAGATTTGGTGAAAAAAGCTCAACTTTTTGAGTTATGCAAGTTTTCATAAAAGTGTGACTTGCAGGCTGGAAAGCCCATTTTTACGCTTCTCTGAGCCTAAAACGTCCGAAAAAGCAATCATTTAATAATGACAATAACTTTTGAACCATGCATGCTAGAATCATAATTCTTGCTTTTCTGAGTTGGAAATCTTCTGAATTTTCTATATTTAGTGCAGATTTGGTGAAAAAAGCTCAACTTTTTGAGTTATGCAAGTTTTCATAAAAGTGTGACTTGCAGGCTGGAAAGCCCATTTTTAAGCTTCTCTGAGCCTAAAACGTCCGAAAAAGCAATCATTTAATAATGACAATAACTTTTGAACCATGCATGCTAGAATCATAATTCTTGCTTTTCTGGGTTGGAAATCTTCTGAATTTTCTATATTTAGTGCAGATTTGGTGAAAAAAGCTCAACTTTTTGAGTTATGCAAGTTTTCATAAAAGTGTGCCTTGCAGGCTGGAAAGCCCATTTTTACGCTTCTCTGAGCCTAAAACGTCCGAAAAAGCAATCATTTAATAATGACAATAACTTTTGAACCATGCATGCTAGAATCATAATTCTTGCTTTTCTGAGTTGGAAATCTTCTGAATTTTCTATATTTAGTGCAGATTTGGTGAAAAAAGCTCAACTTTTTGAGTTATGCAAGTTTTCATAAAAGTGTGACTTGCAGGCTGGAAAGCCCATTTTTACGCTTCTCTGAGCCTAAAACGTCCGAAAAAGCAATCATTTAATAATGACAATAACTTTTGAACCATGCATGCTAGAATCATAAATCTTGCTTTCCTGGGTTGGAAATCTTCTGAATTTTCTATATTTAGTGCAGATTTGGGGAAAAAAGCTCAACTTTTTGAGTCATGCAAGTTTTCATAAAAGTGTGACTTGCAGGCTGGAAAGCCCATTTTTAAGCTTATCTGCGCCTGAAACGTCCGAAAAAGCAATCATTTAATAATGACAATAACTTTTGAACCATGCATGCTAGAATCATAATTCTTGCTTTCCTGGGTTGGAAATCTTCTGAATTTTCTATATTTAGTGCAGATTTGGTGAAAAAAGCTCAACTTTTTGAGTTATGCAAGTTTTCATAAAAGTGTGACTTGAAGGCTGGAAAGCCCATTTTTAAGCTTATCTGCGCCTGAAACGTCCGAAAAAGCAATCATTTAATAATGACAATAACTTTTGAACCATGCGTGCTAGAATCATAATTCTTGCTTTTCTGGGTTGGAAATCTTCTGAATTTTCTATATTTAGTGCAGATTTGGTGAAAAAAGCTCAACTTTTTGAGTTATGCAAGTTTTCATAAAAGTGTGACTTGCAGGCTGGAAAGCCCATTTTTAAGCTTATCTGCGCCTGAAACGTCCGAAAAAGCAATCATTTAATAATGACAATAACTTTTGAACCATGCATGCTAGAATCATAATTCTTGCTTTCCTGGGTTGGAAATCTTCTGAATTTTCTATATTTAGTGCAGATTTGGTGAAAAAAGCTCAACTTTTTGAGTTATGCAAGTTTTCATAAAAGTGTGACTTGCAGGCTGGAAAGCCCATTTTTAAGCTTATCTGCGCCTGAAACCTCCGAAAAAGCAATCATTTAATAATGACAATAACTTTTGAACCATGCATGCTAGAATCATAATTCTTGCTTTTCTGAGTTGGAAATCTTCTGAATTTTCTATATTTAGTGCAGATTTGGTGAAAAAAGCTCAACTTTTTGAGTTATGCAAGTTTTCATAAAAGTGTGACTTGCAGGCTGGAAAGCCCATTTTTAAGCTTCTCTGAGCCTAAAACGTCCGAAAAAGCAATCATTTAATAATGACAATAACTTTTGAACCATGCATGCTAGAATCATAATTCTTGCTTTTCTGGGTTGGAAATCTTCTGAATTTTCTATATTTAGTGCAGATTTGGTGAAAAAAGCTCAACTTTTTGAGTTATGCAAGTTTTCATAAAAGTGTGCCTTGCAGGCTGGAAAGCCCATTTTTACGCTTCTCTGAGCCTAAAACGTCCGAAAAAGCAATCATTTAATAATGACAATAACTTTTGAACCATGCATGCTAGAATCATAATTCTTGCTTTTCTGAGTTGGAAATCTTCTGAATTTTCTATATTTAGTGCAGATTTGGTGAAAAAAGCTCAACTTTTTGAGTTATGCAAGTTTTCATAAAAGTGTGACTTGCAGGCTGGAAAGCCCATTTTTAAGCTTATCTGCGCCTGAAACGTCCGAAAAAGCAATCATTTAATAATGACAATAACTTTTGAACCATGCATGCTAGAATCATAATTCTTGCTTTCCTGGGTTGGAAATCTTCTGAATTTTCTATATTTAGTGCAGATTTGGTGAAAAAAGCTCAACTTTTTGAGTTATGCAAGTTTTCATAAAAGTGTGACTTTGCAGGCTGGAAAGCCCATTTTTAAGCTTATCTGCGCCTGAAACGTCCGAAAAAGCAATCATTTAATAATGACAATAACTTTGGAACCATGCATGCTAGAATCATAATTCTTGCTTTTCTAGGTTGGAAATCTTCTGAATTTTCTATATTTAGTGCAGATTTGGTGAAAAAAGCTCAAGTTTTTGAGTTATGCAAGTTTTCATAAAAGTGTGACTTGCAGGCTGGAAAGCCCATTTTTGCACTTCTCTGAGCCTAAAACGTCCGAAAAAGCAATCATTTAATAATGACAATAACTTTTGAACCATGCATGCTAGAATCATAAATCTTGGTTTCCTGGGTTGGAAATCTTCTGAATTTTCTATATTTAGTGCAGATTTGGTGAAAAAAGCTCAACTTTTTGAGTTATGCAAGTTTTCATAAAAGTGTGACTTGCAGGCTGGAAAGCCCATTTTTAAGCTTATCTGCGCCTGAAACGTCCGAAAAAGCAATCATTTAATAATGACAATAACTTTTGAACCATGCATGCTAGAATCATAATTCTTGCTTTCCTGGGTTGGAAATCTTCTGAATTTTCTATATTTAGTGCAGATTTGGTGAAAAAAGCTCAACTTTTTGAGTTATGCAAGTTTTCATAAAAGTGTGACTTGCAGGCTGGAAAGCCCATTTTTAAGCTTATCTGCGCCTGAAACGTCCGAAAAAGCAATCATTTAATAATGACAATAACTTTGGAACCATGCATGCTAGAATCATAATTCTTGCTTTTCTAGGTTGGAAATCTTCTGAATTTTCTATATTTAGTGCAGATTTGGTGAAAAAAGCTCAAGTTTTTGAGTTATGCAAGTTTTCATAAAAGTGTGACTTGCAGGCTGGAAAGCCCATTTTTGCACTTCTCTGAGCCTAAAACGTCCGAAAAAGCAATCATTTAATAATGACAATAACTTTTGAACCATGCATGCTAGAATCATAAATCTTGCTTTCCTGGGTTGGAAATCTTCTGAATTTTCTATATTTAGTGCAGATTTGGTGAAAAAAACTCAACTTTTTGAGTTATGCAAGTTTTCATAAAAGTGTGACTTGCAGGCTGGAAAGCCCATTTTTAAGCTTATCTGCGCCTGAAACGTCCGAAAAAGCAATCATTTAATAATGACAATAACTTTTGAACCATGCATGCTAGAATCATAATTCTTGCTTTCCTGGGTTGGAAATCTTCTGAATTTTCTATATTTAGTGCAGATTTGGTGAAAAAAGCTCAACTTTTTGAGTTATGCAAGTTTTCATAAAAGTGTGACTTGCAGGCTGGAAAGCCCATTTTTAAGCTTATCTGCGCCTGAAACGTCCAAAAAAGGAATCATTTAATAATGACAATAACTTTTGAACCATGCATGCTAGAATCATAATTCTTGCTTTCCTGGGTTGGAAATCTTCTGAATTTTCTATATTTAGTGCAGATTTGGTGAAAAAAGCTCAACTTTTTGAGTTATGCAAGTTTTCATAAAAGTGTGACTTGCAGGCTGGAAAGCCCATTTTTAAGCTTATCTGCGCCTGAAACGTCCGAAAAAGCAATCATTTAATAATGACAATAACTTTGGAACCATGCATGCTAGAATCATAATTCTTGCTTTTCTAGGTTGGAAATCTTCTGAATTTTCTATATTTAGTGCAGATTTGGTGAAAAAAGCTCAACTTTTTGAGTTATGCAAGTTTTCATAAAAGTGTGACTTGCAGGCTGGAAAGCCCATTTTTAAGCTTATCTGCGCCTGAAACGTCCGAAAAAGCAATCATTTAATAATGACAATAACTTTTGAACCATGCATGCTAGAATCATAATTCTTGCTTTCCTGGGTTGGAAATCTTCTGAATTTTCTATATTTAGTGCAGATTTGGTGAAAAAAGCTCAACTTTTTGAGTTATGCAAGTTTTCATAAAAGTGTGACTTGCAGGCTGGAAAGCCCATTTTTAAGCTTATCTGCGCCTGAAACGTCCGAAAAAGCAATCATTTAATAATGACAATAACTTTGGAACCATGCATGCTAGAATCATAATTCTTGCTTTTCTAGGTTGGAAATCTTCTGAATTTTCTATATTTAGTGCAGATTTGGTGAAAAAAGCTCAAGTTTTTGAGTTATGCAAGTTTTCATAAAAGTGTGACTTGCAGGCTGGAAAGCCCATTTTTGCACTTCTCTGAGCCTAAAACGTCCGAAAAAGCAATCATTTAATAATGACAATAACTTTTGAACCATGCATGCTAGAATCATAAATCTTGCTTTCCTGGGTTGGAAATCTTCTGAATTTTCTATATTTAGTGCAGATTTGGTGAAAAAAGCTCAACTTTTTGAGTTATGCAAGTTTTCATAAAAGTGTGACTTGCAGGCTGGAAAGCCCATTTTTAAGCTTATCTGCGCCTGAAACGTCCGAAAAAGCAATCATTTAATAATGACAATAACTTTTGAACCATGCATGCTAGAATCATAATTCTTGCTTTCCTGGGTTGGAAATCTTCTGAATTTTCTATATTTAGTGCAGATTTGGTGAAAAAAGCTCAACTTTTTGAGTTATGCAAGTTTTCATAAAAGTGTGACTTGCAGGCTGGAAAGCCCATTTTTAAGCTTATCTGCGCCTGAAACGTCCGAAAAAGCAATCATTTAATAATGACAATAACTTTGGAACCATGCATGCTAGAATCATAATTCTTGCTTTTCTAGGTTGGAAATCTTCTGAATTTTCTATATTTAGTGCAGATTTGGTGAAAAAAGCTCAAGTTTTTGAGTTATGCAAGTTTTCATAAAAGTGTGACTTGCAGGCTGGAAAGCCCATTTTTGCACTTCTCTGAGCCTAAAACGTCCGAAAAAGCAATCATTTAATAATGACAATAACTTTTGAACCATGCATGCTAGAATCATAAATCTTGCTTTCCTGGGTTGGAAATCTTCTGAATTTTCTATATTTAGTGCAGATTTGGTGAAAAAAGCTCAACTTTTTGAGTTATGCAAGTTTTCATAAAAGTGTGACTTGCAGGCTGAAAAGCCCATTTTTAAGCTTATCTGCGCCTGAAACGTCCGAAAAAGCAATCATTTAATAATGACAATAACTTTTGAACCATGCATGCTAGAATCATAAATCTTGCTTTCCTGGGTTGGAAATCTTCTGAATTTTCTATATTTAGTGCAGATTTGGTGAAAAAAGCTCAACTTTTTGAGTTATGCAAGTTTTCATAAAAGTGTGACTTGCAGGCTGGAAAGCCCATTTTTAAGCTTATCTGCGCCTGAAACGTCCGAAAAAGCAATCATTTAATAATGACAATAACTTTTGAACCATGCATGCTAGAATCATAATTCTTGCTTTCCTGGGTTGGAAATCTTCTGAATTTTCTATATTTAGTGCAGATTTGGTGAAAAAAGCTCAACTTTTTGAGTTATGCAAGTTTTCATAAAAGTGTGACTTGCAGGCTGGAAAGCCCATTTTTAAGCTTATCTGCGCCTGAAACGTCCGAAAAAGCAATCATTTAATAATGACAATAACTTTGGAACCATGCATGCTAGAATCATAATTCTTGCTTTTCTAGGTTGGAAATCTTCTGAATTTTCTATATTTAGTGCAGATTTGGTGAAAAAAGCTCAAGTTTTTGAGTTATGCAAGTTTTCATAAAAGTGTGACTTGCAGGCTGGAAAGCCCATTTTTGCACTTCTCTGAGCCTAAAACGTCCGAAAAAGCAATCATTTAATAATGACAATAACTTTTGAACCATGCATGCTAGAATCATAAATCTTGCTTTCCTGGGTTGGAAATCTTCTGAATTTTCTATATTTAGTGCAGATTTGGTGAAAAAAGCTCAAGTTTTTGAGTTATGCAAGTTTTCATAAAAGTGTGACTTGCAGGCTGGAAAGCCCATTTTTGCACTTCTCTGAGCCTAAAACGTCCGAAAAAGCAATCATTTAATAATGACAATAACTTTTGAACCATGCATGCTAGAATCATAAATCTTGCTTTCCTGGGTTGGAAATCTTCTGAATTTTCTATATTTAGTGCAGATTTGGTGAAAAAAGCTCAACTTTTTGAGTTATGCAAGTTTTCATAAAAGTGTGACTTGCAGGCTGGAAAGCCCATTTTTAAGCTTATCTGCGCCTGAAACGTCCGAAAAAGCAATCATTTAATAATGACAATAACTTTTGAACCATGCATGCTAGAATCATAATTCTTGCTTTCCTGGGTTGGAAATCTTCTGAATTTTCTATATTTAGTGCAGATTTGGTGAAAAAAGCTCAACTTTTTGAGTTATGCAAGTTTTCATAAAAGTGTGACTTGCAGGCTGGAAAGCCCATTTTTAAGCTTATCTGCGCCTGAAACGTCCGAAAAAGCAATCATTTAATAATGACAATAACTTTTGAACCATGCATGCTAGAATCATAATTCTTGCTTTCCTGGGTTGGAAATCTTCTGAATTTTCTATATTTAGTGCAGATTTGGTGAAAAAAGCTCAACTTTTTGAGTTATGCAAGTTTTCATAAAAGTGTGACTTGCAGGCTGGAGAGCCCATTTTTAAGCTTATCTGCGCCTGAAACGTCCGAAAAAGCAATCATTTAATAATGACAATAACTTTGGAACCATGCATGCTAGAATCATAATTCTTGCTTTTCTAGGTTGGAAATCTTCTGAATTTTCTATATTTAGTGTGTTGTGGCAAATCCTCAAAAGCATTTGCACTTGCATATATAGAAATAGATTTGCATACATGTCTACATTAACTTACAATACATTACTTGCTTGTGGGAAAAGGTCGGGGTGACCTCGGTTGAAGATACCGTTACCAGACGATTAGAGTTTACCTTGAAGATACCGTTGCCAGACGGCGTGCAAGGAACGGTCACGTACTCATACGGCGTACACGGGACTGGTCACGTACTCATACGTGATACAGGACCGCCTTTTGGGGTGTATCCAATCCAGCGTAATCGTCACTACTGCTTAAAACCATTGTCATGTTCACCGTTCTCTGAGAGAATCTGCAATAAAGCTGTAAATCTCCCTCCGAAAGCTGGCTTCTGTCTCCTTTATCTGCGTATGAGAAGGCTCCCCTATCGGACCGACAAATTCCTCAACAAATCAATGGCGCCACAACGTGAATTGACCCACTAATCAAATAAAACCGAAAGGGGAGGAAACTTCTCATTGTCTCATCGGTCTCGCACCAGCGACTGAGGTAAGGAATGTTTTTTTATCTCCTTATTTCAGTTTGCTTGTCGAGATATTTGTGGAGAGACAGGAGCCAGAATCTCGGAGCTAAATTAAATGCATGCATGTGAATTTCTCCATCCGTAGTCTGGCCCAAGTTCGAGCGGATGTGATATGTGAACTGAGTTGAGATTTTGTTGTCTAAACGGGAGTTCGATGCTCAGGAACCCTGTTAGTTAAGAGACATGGCTGCGTGAAAAACATAACAAGGCTAATTTACCTAGAATAAAAAGGTGTGCAGCGCGTCGGTTTAGATATAATTTATGATTGTCTTGAGATCTGTGTAAAGCTGTGATAAGACGTCGTCATTTGCTAGTGGCAGTTCAAAATAGACGATTTATATATTGTTAATACGGGAAATATTTATTTGTTTCCCTAGTGGATTTATGATTTGGGAGTCGGACATGTAACCTTGACTTAATAAGAAGTATGGTGCGTGGAAGACCGCCATTTTCTAAAATCTGATTTTGTTAGACCGACGCTAAAAAATGAGCAGTAATCGATGTTTTATTATTAAAATACTTTCGCATAGAACAGGCGATACAAAGAATGTGTGGGAATTGATGACATGTTTTGGTGTGGGAGATGTCTCATTCGGGAATGTTGGTGTGTGCCAGCTAGCGAGAACTGTGCGTGTGTGTTTCTGTCTGTGGATGTGTGTTCTCCCCCGCCCGGCTAGCTCAGTCGGTGGAGCATGAGATTCTTAATCTCAGGGTCGTGGGCTTCGCTGAGTGATTTTTATTTCAATGGCAGATAACATCGCTTGCTTAAATGTGATTTCTCTTTATTTAAATAATAACAGTCATTAAAAAAATGTTACCAATGAGCGAACGTTACTGCTTTTATATTTAATATTAAAAAGAGGTAATTATATAATAAAAATAAATACAAGTAAAAGTGTCCTAAACGTTTGTTAAAGACCCTTTTGAAATGTAATATTTATTTGACTGTTTATGCAAATTATATTCTGTATTTTTGTAAAAAAGGAAATAAAATATCTTATTTTGTACGCGGGTGATTTATAGTTAACTGTTTAAGGGCGAGGACGACGCTGTGCGGAGGAGAACCTTTGTGTTTTTGTCTTTTTTGTTTTTGTTTTGTTTGGCGTTGGGTGTGGAGTTATGGAGGCATGGATGAATGATGGAGTGACTGCTTCTTGGTTTTTGTGGGTTATTAGCGCAAACCGTTGGTTCTTTTTGTCTTTTTTGTTTTTTGTTTTTTACCCCCCCCCTTACCCCCACCACTCTGTCTTTCTCCGTGTGTAAGTTGAGCTCGACCGTGTGTATTGTTTTCCCTTTACTTTATGTAACGTTATGTTAAGTGGTGTCATAAAAATAAAAAAATGGAGGGATTACTTAATTCGTCAAGTCAAGTGCTCCGTTTGCGTGTGGCCTTTTGATTTGTGAGATCTTGTTCCGATAAACGTAATAAGCATAGTTTGGGTAAATTGAGGACAATTTGGCAGGCTTTTTCAAAATACAATGAAGAGCAGATTACTTGCTAAGGTGATGTCTTCATTCATTCATTCAGTCATTTAACCTAGACTAAACATCCGAGTTTGTAAACATGACCGATTTAACAGGATTCAGAAGTCAGACGATCGTTGAAAAGGGCCGAAGATAGACAGAAAAACGAGCAAAGAACAAACAAAGAAGTTCACTAATCCATTGTCTGGCCGCTTGTCTACAGAAGGGTCGTGGGGACACTGGAGCACGTCCAGGCTGTCCTCAAACAGTGCTGATTGCAGCCAGTTACGAGGAGAAAGGGGTAGACAGCTGAGCACCAAGGTCAGTTTGGTACTGATAAGCTCACGAAAACATTCCGGCGGCAGACTGCGAGTGAACGTCACAATGGACTGAGCCAGACGGCCAAGGCCGTCGACGGTGATAAACTAACAACACAAGTCTGCTTTGAATCACGCTAGAATCTTGTTGATTGACGTAGTGTTTACAAATCTGAGGAATATTGATACGTTTGGATTGTGAATTATTTTATTTTTAACACAGAAATACTGCTAAAATTGTATTTTGAATCTGCTTTCCAGGAAATCGGTGATTGTGTCTCCAGAGGCGAGAATAGGTAACAGGGAAATACCTTTGACTTTATATCAGATAAATTTGTTTGTTCTAAAGGTCGTGAATGGCATCTTACAAAAACTACACATTAAACAATGGTTCCATGGGTGAATTAGGTACAGCCAAACTACAGTACTTTCATTTATAGAAAAACTCTTCTGCAATAACCAAGACATTTGTGTTAACTTAGTAATCACATGAGTTAGATATGATGGTATTCTCAGTGATAGTTTTTAAAAGCAAAGGTAGTCCAATGTTTTTTAATGTGGCTGATTTTGACTTAAACTGTAATTTTATATGGGATAGTTAAGATACATTGAAAATTGATGCTGTTGTTTTGTCTATTTCTTTGTCATCTGAATGCATTGAAAGTACTTTAAAAACACGGAAAACCCATGAGCTTCGGGGGGGACTTCGCCCCACTAGTCCCCCCACCGGGGCACTGCCCTGGACCCAGTTGGGGGCCCGCGCCCCCCAGACCCCCACCTAATTTCCAGATAATTTCATTTTGGTCAAATCACATCCCTGTAACAGGCAGAACAGCACCGCATCTGGGAGGTCCCTATAAGGGGCCGCCACTTGAGCAACTACAAAACACTACAAACTGAACTGAGAGACTGAATGTGACAATTGACGGCTGTCATCTACCAGCTGGTTAAGAGACAGGAGTCCAAGGTCGAACAACCATTTGAAAAGACGTCCCAGGGGATCTCGTGTACATCAAGGTCGACGAAAGAGGAACCATCCGAGGCGTGAGGGACCGTACACCGTCGTGAGGGCAACGCTGGCCGCAGTCCAGGTCGAGGGCTCACGCTGCCACCCGGGGGTCATCATTAATTGATTTTTGGAAAAAAAATAATATTTAAGTGCGAAAAAATTAAAATTAATTTTTTTTGAGGCAAGGCCAATTGATGGGTATTTATTGGATTTCTAGCCATTAATTGGTAATTTAATGGTGTGCTAGCCGTGTCAATATGGTCGAACAAACTGGTCCTTTAATCTTTACTTTTAGTACAAGAAATATCTTCTGAGTTATTGGTGATCACATCAGCTACCGTCATGTTGGGGCTTGTTTTATAATTATAATTTGTCGATTCCTCCTAAATTAATATGCGAATTGACGGAACACTAACTGAGGTAGATGAACAGTGAATGATAGAACATTCACGCCAACATTATCATGCGCAGTAAGACACCTTAGTAATAAGAGGTTTTGCTATTTATTACACATTCATTTATGAACAAAAATGTGTACAACATAGAAACATCGGAGATAGTGAAAATGTTAGAGATTTTCATTAGATGAAACGATGTGGGAAACAAATTCGCTGTCCCAGAAGCGGTTGTTATAAAACAAAAAAGTTGGGCTTCTAGGCAATTTGTTGACAAGGTTGAATTTCATTTCTCATAAAAAGCTGGGCCTTATAATGGGGGAAACACGGTAGCTTACGCGTATACATGCACTGTCCCGATTGTGCGTGTATGTGCCCTTGACCGCATACGAAATGCTCGCGCGGCGAAAAAATTTGCACGTTTGTTGACGCAATCGACTAACAAAAAACCCGGATAATTTCGCAATTAATGGGTCGCAAACTCGCAATAGTTGCTAATTATTTAAATTTTGCAATAAATGGATTTATGAATTTAAGCAACCATTCCATTAATTTTTCGCAATTAATGGCATTAATTTTTCACCAATCATTTATTGCTGACCCCTGCTGCCACCGTCAACGAGACCAAGCAAGATCAACAGGGCAGTAACGTTCAAATTAGGAAAACAAGATGTGGATAACAAAGCTGTGTGTGATAATAAATTGTCTGATATGGTTGTTACTAGGAGCAGAGCTCGAGAAATCGCAGCGGCGAATGGAAATTGCGGTTCCGAAAGTGCAACCGGAGATCCAAAAAGCGACGTTGCAGACCATGACGCATCCTAGAGACAGCGGCCCGGTTAAGTGTGACACTACTGTATAACATGCCAAAACGGTTGGTGATTTGGAAAGTACAAGTACACTTTACCTCATGAAGGGCTCACTGGCCCTGAGGTAGATAAGCTCTAAAGTACCAAAATCAAAAACATTACAGGAAAAAAGAAAAATGTGAGATGTGACGAAAATGTGTAAAATATAATTTTTAGAATATGGTTTCATAAGAGACATGCACTCGAAATTTTTTAAAGGGACAGTGTGTATAAATTGACCGCAAGAAGTCTTTGCACTGTGGAGTGCAACCAAAATAAAAGTGCTTAACAGGATAATAAAGGGGGGTCACAGCACCCACATAAGCACTATTTTTCACTGCCTCTAGGTGATGCTCATGTTATGTTATGGAAAACTCCAGTAACTCCAGTTTGCAATCGCGTAGTCACACCAGCAATCCCTGTTTTGGATATAAATTGCTAAATACTTTATAAGAAAGCTAATTAAACGATTTAGGTTCACTATCAAGACATTTCTAATAAAAACTCGCAGGAAAAAACCTTAACCGACAACGAAAGTTTTATCCAGAAGCTGTAGCAAAGAAACTCAAAAGTTTTGATTAGGTAAGTGTTAAGGACTATAAACAGGACATGCGCATTTTGCTCCATTGCACAGCGCCCGTGCTAAAAGTAAATACGTAAATATCTTCAGTTGTAGGGATTTTTAACATTTTCATTTTGGGACAAAATGACAGACAAAATGACCCTTAGCACTCATAAGTGACGGCAGGAGTCAGTCGAATTTTAAGTCACTCAACACTCAAAACGTTACACGGTAAAAATTAAAATCGCTGAAGGAAAGTACCGTAGAAATACTACGACAGTAATACGGTAATAGAGAAATGCCCCTAGAGGTATACTAAACAGTATCACAAAACTAACGATTCAATATAGTACTTTAAAACAAAGACATAGTACACTACATCAATTAAAAATAAGTAACTACAGAACTAAATACCAGGTTAAGTGCAAGAAAAGCATTTATGAGAGGGCTCTCTTCAATAAATTGAGGAAAAAGCCGTTTTGTCCAATGAAAAAGACGGACTTAACCAATTACCAACAACAATGACGTAATCTCGTTAGCTAAGATCGGCGTGCAGAAAAATAAAATCTCATACAGCAAAACCAAGAATCTTTGTTAAAGAGGAATTAAATGATAATGAAAATTTACAGGAAAAGGTTGCGTCCCCAACATAGATGATGCGTCTGGGACACAGGAACAGGGTGAACTGTGAACACTGAGTGTATACTAGGTAATTATACAGAATAGTTTAAAAAGAAAGAATGTTTAAGTAACAAAACTAATCATCTCTCGTTGAATATGCGAATGTAAAAAGGGTAAGAACTTTTAAGACGTGTAGTTTTGCTAGAGCAGAGGCAAGTAAAACAAAGAAGAAGACTGGAAACCGTCCATAATTTTAGTGTCCATCTTTTCGTTGGTTATAAATGGACATATTCAAAAGAGGCGTAATACATAAAAAGGTTGTAGATAGATTACTAGTGGTGTGAATGATTTCGAATTATCAAAAATTGAAAGAAGTTTGAAGATGACGACATAGTATCACAGGGAAGAAAATTGGAGACTAGAAATCATTAATAACGTAGCTGAAGTTATTCCAGTCACTGAATGAGATATTTCTTTTAAAAAGAAAAGAAAAAGAAAAACAAAGGGAACTAAGACAATTGAGTAAAAACGAAGATTGTTGCGCAGAATAAAAGATTAAGATAGTAATATAAAATAGATACGATTCAACAAGATAATTCATAAGTGACAAGTAGGTATTGCTTTATATCGAATCAACAATAAGAGGTTATGATTACAGAGGGATGAAAAGACAATTAGAAATTTTTGACATTGAGTTCGAGTTGGCAGTTTTTTAGGACAATTGATTCCACACTGAATTTTTTAGAATGAGTGTTACGTTCAACAAATGATAAATAAATGTGAAACAATAGCTGACTTATGGTTGAATAAGTTAAAATGAAACATTGTCTATGGAAAAGAGCATTTTTTTTAAGAAAACAATGAGAAAAAGATTGATCAATCCTGGAAAGGATTAAAGGAATTAAAATAACGACAGAATGGATTTCGAGACATATCAAGGTGATTTAAAATATAACTGCATAGGAAATGAACGGAAATTAATTAAACTAAGATAATGTCTACTAGTACTTAAATTTAGAGAAAAATTTAGAAATTGAATAACCTGGCTAATTCACTAAAACAGGGGTGTCAAACTCGTTTTAACTCAGGGGCCACACTAAAGAACAAACATTCTCACGGAGGCCGGACTAGTACATTAGGGACGAAAGAGAGAGAGAGAAGGAGAAAGAGAAAGACAGAAATCCATGGAAAAATAGGAAGAGTAAAAGAGAATAAAGTAAAAAGACTGAGAGAAAAAGAGAGACGAGGGGAGTGGAAGAGAGATAATGGTTGAGAGAAAAAGGGACGAAAGAGAGAGAGAAAGAATGTACAAATACAGCGTTTGTGAGAGCCACATCAAGTTGACATATTTCAGCCTACAGCTTGTTTTTCTCTTGCGCTTCACTAAGTGTTGTCGCGGGCCGGATTCAACCCCCCCTGGTGTTGATAACGCCAAGGTCGCGGATTCAATCCCTTAGCGGGCCGCCTGTTTGCACTAAAACATCTCAGTACGTAAGCACGATAAAACTTAACGAGACTCTAAGTGCCCCTGAATTCCACAGAAAGTTAACCTAGTATATTGTTTTGCTTTAATTCTGAAAGAAAAGAAAAAGAAACACTAAGACAAACATACAACATAAATTATTTAAATAAGGATAATTTGCTGAAAATTGGGTATGAAAAACTTGCGACAAAAGTATGAAAAACAACACATTAGGTAGTGTTTTTGGAGTTCCTCAGGGTATTGGAAGCACTACATATATACGCATCATTTATGATAAGAAGGAATATAACTTTACGGACATAGTTACAAAACGGGTGCACACATTGTAACTGACAATTACATTTGGCATGACACTCCATCTTCAGAGTTAGGTAAAGGAACGGAAAAGATAAGGTTATAGTTATAATTAATACAATATGTACACAAGAATGTGCATTTAAAATGTTACATACGGTTGAGGTTTGTGTAAATATGCATTTGGTGAAAAATAGTCAATATAGTGCAAAAGAAAGTTGTACACAGTTGTACCTCTACTTATACGTTTAATTGGTTCTAGCAGTAAATATGAAATGATGAAACTATTGTAAATCGAAACACATTATCAATTTGAATCAATTGGATTGAAACGGGATTAGTCCGTTCCGAAAGCAAACGAACCTTGTTGAGTCAACTGCAATTGCCCTGAAGGTATACTGATGTTCAGTAGAGGTTCGTACATAAACAAAATCTAAAATAATATGTTTTAAAACTAACAATATAAATGTGTTAGAATAGCCAAGCCCAAGTCCAGACATAAATAGTGTTTGGGGAAAGATCTGAAAAATGGTGTATCCAAGCGATCACCGTCGTACGTTTGGGAACTGGGGAGCGGTTTTGTAAGGAACAATGGAAAAAATAACAAGGAACAAAGGGCTAATATTTCAGTTTGATGTGCAAAGCTTACACAAAGTAAATAAACAGGAATTAAATATAATGAAATACAACATCATAATTGTAAATGAGAAAAACTGGATGTGTCCCTAGGCCGTGACGACAAAAGTTTGCCCACCATTGACTTAAAACAATTGTTTTTGGGACGATAGACTGGTGGTTAATTGCGCTTTTAATGACTGATTTTTTTTTAGGTTCTTTTAAGAAGCAGAATGTTGGAAAAATTTTAAGCTGATTGTAGGCGATGATGAAATAGGTTGGTAAATTCTCTATAGAGCGTGACGTCTCGTTTGGTTTCATGTTATAGTCGTCATAGTTCCATTCCACTCCTTGTAGTTATTAGTATCGATACGACGACACACACACACACACACACATACTGCTGTCGTCTTAATAAAACTGAATCGTCTAGGCGCAGCACAACACAGTAGCCACGATCACACTCTCAGTCCACTCTTGGCGCCCATTCTCAGTCATCCCTCTTCTCAGAGCGCCCTAAGCCTTGCTTCCTTGATTGAGTAGAAGGACGTGTATAAATAGTGCAATTTGCGATAGAAGACAAGTTTGAATTACTGAAATTCCGGGTATCATGGGATGAGTCAGAGAAACGTGCAACCAGTCGGAGTGCCGACGGACTACCAGAAACCAAATATGTTAACGACAGTACAGACTAAAGTTAATAATATACTAAATAATAATACTAAATAATAATGATAGGCTAAACCTTAATGTGACGATACAGGCAAGAAAGGTTCCGACACACCAAAGTCCAGAGAAACCTACACCCACGGCGACAGCACTAAAGAGTGAGGTTACAACGCCGACAGCCAAAAATGAGTGCACGGCCAGTACGTAAAATTCGGGAAATTGTGTAGAAGAGGAAAACCGTAACCCTAACTCGGTAGTTGTGTAGGCACATGGTCTCAATGTGCACTGACTTAATTTGACTAATTAACTTAAATTTTTGTGGGCCATTTGTCTTGTCATATGTTTTATGTTTGTTCAATGTTGTAAACGTTTGTATTCTTTCCTGTATTCTCTTTTTTCTTTGTCTTATGTTTGTCTTGCGCTCGCGTTTAAGCGGCCCACGTAACTGAAAAGGAAAAATAGAAAAATACGAAGGAAAATTGCCGCGGACGAGAGCGCGTGCGTTTTTAACAAAGAAAAAGGATGCGAATTTAAGTGCACAATGCAACGACAGAAACGTTTTGTTATCAACAGTAAGACCGTTTAAAAATATTGTTTTTGGGTGGAACCGAGAGCACATCGCGTCAGGAATCGAAAATGTTCGTTTTTTGGGAAATCAGTGTTTGACGCTAAGGGTGTACTACATAACGCATAGGGGCCTAAGGGGTTCCAATAAATATTTTTTACGGTCCAAATTTTTTCTGTTTTTTCAATTGGAAAACGATAAATTTAGGAGTGGTAAGTTTGGAAAAATTATGTTGAGTTATTTCAGATTCATAGAGGTAATGCCAGAACCACACCATAGAAAGATGGAATAGTGACAGAAAATGAATAAAAATGTTTCGTTTTCAGTTAAAAATTGGAAAATAAAGGAATGTGAAGATGAGGAAAAATCCAATTGAGTGAATTAAATGGAGTAATTTGAGAATGTAAAGCATTGTTGTACGAGAATAGTGGAAGAGCGTGAGTTAATACTTTTTTTTCATTGAATATGGAGGAAATATTCATTGAATGGAATACAAATGAGTAAGATGAATCGTTGTAGATCAATGCACGTCGTTTTCAAATGAAGTAGGTGAAGCTAGAATAGTAGATTTAATTGGTTTGGGAAAAATAAATAAATAGATTGAAAGATTAAGTGAGATGGTTATATGTCAATTTCCCATTACACTAGTGGGCTAAAAAGCATGTGTTAGAGGGCGTAGGAGAAGGTAAAGTTATGTAGAAAATGGATAGTTGGCAAAGCAAGTAAGGAAGTTACAAATACAGAAAGATAAGAGTTAGCAAAGGAAGAAGTAAAAAGGGGAGAAGAAAGTAGGCGTTGAGGAAAAGAGAAGAGAGGGACATACAAGTGAGAAAAGGAAGAAAATGAAAAGGGTAAAAAGTAATTTAATGAAATATTTTTGTTGACAATTGGCCGGAGTAAAGAAAACATATGTATGTGGACGGGTATGGCTAAATAACATCGGACAACCGAGAGTAATTCCAGAGTAATTTATAGCTAGCAATGAAATTAAGTCTGGATTAGAATCGGTGTTTATCTGGATAACTCAGAATAAGAACGCAAAATGGATTAACTACATTTATTACAACCAACAACGTTTATTAATTACATTAACGAGGCCTTTAGTGCAGTAGGAGAGCAATTACATGAGACATCTAGGATGGCCTGGCAGAATCATCAGGCCCTCGATTTTCTCTTGGCCAGTAAAGGAGGCGTGTGTCATATGATAAAGGAGGAAGGCTGTATGTATATACCTTTAAATACATCCGAAGCAGGAAGCTTCACAAAAGCACTGTCAAAGATTCGTGAGTTGAGCAATGAAGTGACAGTAAATACTGAAAAGAACAGTATCTCTTTTGATTGGTTCTCGTCTACATTTGGGTACTGGGGTAGTATGTTAGCGAAGGGGGGAAATTTTCGTACTAACTATCGTAATAATTATGTATTTGTTGTGTTTCTGTGCCATACCTATTCTTAAAAGAGGAATTCTTAAGACTTTTGGAGAACAAATGACAGTAGTGGCTAATACTAGGGTGGCAAGAAGCTCAATGAGCACAGTTAGTGATTAAATATCGAAGCCTATTCCTGAGGGAGGACAGATGACTCAACTAAATTCAAAACCTTGAATTTTATTTGGCAACGTTAATAGTCAGTCTACATTACATTAAATAATGGAGCATCTGCGGAAAGAGACACAAATGATAATCTACACTAATAACAATATCAAGTAGCACTAGGAATAACAGCAACAAATATATTGGTTTCTACTTGTGATTCTTTTGTTGGTATGTCACACTGCCGGGGAACAAGCTGCTGCCTGGGATGGTCATCGTCGCTTCCGGGTTTTTGGCTGCATGGAAACTGAGCGTGATGCCTGCTGGGATAACACTCACTCCAACATCTGACTTCACGCCACCCGTTGACGAATACGACAGTGCATGGTCTTCAAATTATGCACAGGGGTCAGGCCAAAGGCCGATGTATATGCTGTATCACTATCCACTCATCTTGAAATGTATCGACGGCTGTTACCAAAATTTGTTATCGCTGATCAGTTTAATTATTCATTTACCTTTATCACGTACCGATCAACCGTCGACGGTCCACGTGTATAATACAGTAT
>NW_028283128.1:0-97500 GCF_059441175.1 Urocampus carinirostris
TCCTGGGGTTGAAAATCTTCTGAATTTTCTATATCTGGTGCAGATTTGGTGAAAAAGCTCAACTTTTTGAGTTATGCAAGTTTTCATACAAGTGTGAGTTGCAGGCTGAAAAGCTCTTTTAAGCTTATCTGCGCCTGAAACGTCTGAAAAAGCAATCATTTAATAATGACAATAACTTTTGAACCATGCATGCTAGAATCTTAATTCTTGCTTTCCTGGGTTGGAAATCCTCTGAATTTTCTATATCTGGTGCAGATTTGGGTGAAAAAAGCTCAACTTTTTAAGTTGTGCAAGTTTTCATACAAGTGGGACTTGCAGTCTGAAAAGCTCTCTTTTAAGCTTATCTGCGTCTGAAACGTCCGAAAAAGCAATCATTTAATAATGACAATAACTTTTGAACCATGCATGCTAGAACCATAATTCTTGCTTTCCTGGGTTGGAAATCTTCTGAATTTTCTATATTTAGTGCAGATTTGGTGAAAAAGCTCAACTTTTTTGAGCTATGCAAGTTTTCATACAAGTGGGACTTGCAGTCTGAAAAGCTCTCTTTTAAGCTTATCTGCGTCTGAAACGTCTGAAAAAGCAATCATTTAATAATGATAATAACTTTTGAACCATGCATGCTAGAATCTTAATTCTTGCTTTCCTGGGTTGGAAATCTTCTGAATTTTCTATATCTAGTGCAGATTTGGTGAAAAAAGCTCAACCTTTTAAGTTATGCAAGTTTTCATACAAGTGGGACTTGCAGTCTGAAAAGCTCTCTTTTAAGCTTATCTGCGTCTGAAACGTCCGAAAAAGCAATCATTTAATAATGAATATAACTTTTGAACCATGCATACTAGAATCATAATTCACTCTTTCCTGGGTTGGAAATATTCTAAATTTTCTATATTTAGTCCAGATTTGGTGAAAAAAGCTCAACTTTTTGAGTTATGCAAATGTTCATACAAGTGGGACTTGCAGTCTGAAAAGCTCTCTTTTAAGCTTATCTGCGCCTGAAACGTCCGAAAAAGCAATCATTTAATAATGAATATAACTTTTGAACCATGCATACTACAATCATAATTATCTCTTTCCTGGGTTGGAAATCTTCTAAATTTTCTATATTTAGTGCAGATTTGGTGAAAAAAACTCAACTTTTTGAGTAATGCAAGTTTTCATACAAGTGTGAGTTGCAGGCTTGAAAAGCTCTTTTAAGCTTATCTGCGCCTGAAACGTCTGAAAAAGCAATCATTTAATAATGACAAATAACTTTTGAACCATGCATGCTAGAATCTTAATTCTTGCTTTCCTGGGTTGGAAATCCTCAGAATTTTCTATATCTGGTGCAGATTTGGTGAAAAAAGCTAAACTTTTTGAGCTATGCAAGTATTCATACAAGTGGGACTTGCAATCTGAAAAGCTCTCTTTTAAGCTTATCTGCGTCTGAAACGTCCGAAAAAGCAATCATTTAATAATGAATATATCTCTTGAACCATGCATACTAGAATCATAATTCTCTCTTTACTGGGGTTGGAAATATTCTAAATTTTCTATATTTAGTGCAGATTTGGTGAAAAAAACTCAAATTTTTAAGTTATGCAAGTTTTTCATACAAGTGGGACTTGCAGTCTGAAAAGCTCTCTTTTAAGCTTATCTGCGTCTGAAACGTCCGAAAAAGCAATCATGTAATAATGATAATAACTTTTGAACCATGCATGCTAGAATCATAATTCTTGCTTTCCTGGGTTGAAAATCTTCTGAATTTTCTATATGTGGTGCAGATTTGGTGAAAAAGCTCAACTTTTTGAGTTTATGCAAGTTTTCATACAAGTGTGACTTGCAGGTCGAAAAGTTCTCTTTTAAGCTTATCTGCGTCTGAAACGTCCGAAAAAGCATTCATTTAATAATGACAATAACTTTTGAACCATGCATGCTAGAATCATAATTCTTGCTTTCCTGGGTTGGAAATCTTCTGAATTTTCTATATTTAGTGCAGATTTGGTGAAAAAAAGCTCAACTTTTTAAGTTATGCAAGTTTTCATACAAGTGTGACTTGCAGGCTGAAAAGTTCTCTTTTAAGCTTATTTGCGTCTGAAACGTCCGAAAAAGCAATCATTTAATAATGACAATAACTTTTGAACCATGCATGCTAGAATCATAATTCTTGCTTTCCTGGGTTGGAAATCTTCTGAATTTTCTATATCTGGTGCAGATTTGGTGAAAAAGCTCAACTTTTTGAGTTATGCAAGTTTTCATACAAGTGTGACTTGCAGGCTGAAAAGCTCTCTTTTAAGCTTATCTCCGCCTGAAACGTCCGAAAAAGCAATCATTTAATAATGACAATAACTTTTGAACCATGCATGCTTGAATCTTAATTCTTGCTTTCCTGGGTTGGAAATCCTCGGAATTTTCTATATCTGGTGCAGATTTGGTGAAAAAAGCTCAACTTTTTAAGTTATGCAAGTTTTTCATACAAGTGGGGACTTGCAGTCTGAAAAGCTCTCTTTTAAGCTTATCTGCGTCTGAAACGTCCGAAAAAGCAATCATTTAATAATGACAATAACTTTTGAACCATGCATGCTAGAACCATAATTCTTGCTTTCCTGGGTTGGAAATCTTCTGAATTTTCTATATTTAGTGCAGATTTGGTGAAAAAGCTCAACTTTTTGAGCTATGCAAGTTTTCATACAAGTGGGACTTGCAACCTGAAAAGCTCTCTTTTAAGCTTATCTGCGTCTGAAACGTCCGAAAAAGCAATCATTTAATAATGAATATAACTTTTGAACCATGCATACTAGAATCATAATTCTCTCTTTCCTGGGTTGGAAATATTCTAATTTTCTATATTTAGTGCAGATTTGGTGAAAAAAGCTCAAATTTTTAAGTTATGCAAGTTTTCATACAAGTGGGACTTGCAGGTCGAAAAGTTCTCTTTTAAGCTTATCTGCGTCTGAAACGTTCGAAAAAGCATTCATTTAATAATGATAATAACTTTTGAACCATGCATACTAGAATCATAATTC
Organism: Urocampus carinirostris; assembly: GCF_059441175.1. Taxonomy (NCBI): domain Eukaryota; kingdom Metazoa; phylum Chordata; class Actinopteri; order Syngnathiformes; family Syngnathidae; genus Urocampus; species Urocampus carinirostris. The sequence goes on from NW_028283128.1 coordinate 3,006, forward strand.
TCTCTTTCCTGGGTTGGAAATATTCTAATTTTCTATATTTAGTGCAGATTTGGTGAGAAAAAAGCTCAAATTTTTAAGTTATGCAAGTTTTCATACAAGTGGGGACTTGCAGGGTCGAAAAGTTCCCTTTTAAGCTTATCTGCGTCTGAAACGTCCGAAAAAGCATTCATTTAATAATGATAATAACTTTTGAACCATGCATGCTAGAATCATAATTCTTGCTTTCCTGGGTTGGGAAATCTTCTGAATTTTCTATATCTGGTGCAGATTTGGGTGAAAAAGCTCAACTTTTTGAGTTATACAAGTTTTCATACAAGTGTGACTTGCAGGTCGAAAAGTTCTCTTTTAAGCTTATCTGCGTCTGAAACGTCCGAAAAAGCATTCATTTAATAATGAAAATAACTTTTGAACCATGCATGCTAGAATCATAATTCTTGCTTTCCTGGGTTTGGAAATCTTCTGAATTTTCTATATTTTGTGCAGATTTGGTGAAAAAAGCTCAACTTTTTGAGTTATGCAAGTTTTCATACAAGTGTGGGACTTGCAGGCTGAAAAGTTCTCTTTTAAGCTTATCTGCGCCTGAAACGTCCGAAAAAAGCAATCATTTAATAATGATAATAACTTTTGAACCATGCATGCTAGAATCATAATTCTTGCTTTCCTGGGTTGAAAATCTTCTGAATTTTCTATATCTGGTGCAGATTTGGTGAAAAAGCTCAACTTTTTGAGTTTATGCAAGTTTTCATACAAGTGTGAGTTGCAGGCTGAAAAGCTCTTTTAAGCTTATCTGCGCCTGAAACGTCTGAAAAAGCAATCATTTAATAATGACAATAACTTTTGAACCATGCATGCTAGAATCTTAATTCTTGCTTTCCTGGGTTGGAAATCCTCTGAATTTTCTATATCTGGTGCAGATTTGGTGAAAAAAGCTCAACTTTTTAAGTTATGCAAGTTTTCATACAAGTGGGACTTGCAGTCTGAAAAAGCTCTCTTTTAAGCTTATCTGCGTCTGAAACGTCCGAAAAAGCAATCATTTAATAATGACAATAACTTTTGAACCATGCATGCTAGAACCATAATTCTTGCTTTCCTGGGTTGGAAATCTTCTGAATTTTCTATATTTAGTGCAGATTTGGTGAAAAAGCTCAACTTTTTGAGCTATGCAAGTTTTCATACAAGTGGGGACTTGCAACCTTGAAAAAGCTCTTTAAAAGCTTAAAAGGCTTATCTGCGTCTGAAAACGTCCGAAAAAGCAATCATTTAATAATGAATATAACTTTTGAACCATGCATACTAGAATCATAATTCTCTTCTTTCCTGGGTTGAAAATATTCTAAATTTTCTATATTTAGTGCAGATTTGGTGAAAAAAAGCTCAAATTTTTTAAGTTATGCAAGTTTTTATACAAGTGGGACTTGCAGGTCGAAAAGTTCTCTTTTAAGCTTATCTGCGTCTGAAACGTTCGAAAAAGCATTCATTTAATAATGATAATAACTTTTGAACCATGCATACTAGAATCATAATTCTCTCTTTCCTGGGTTGGAAATATTCTAAATTTTCTATATTTAGTGCAGATTTGGTGAAAAAAGCTCAAATTTTTAAGTTATGCAAGTTTTCATACAAGTGGGACTTGCAGGTCGAAAAGTTCTCTTTTAAGCTTATCTGCGTCTGAAACATCCGAAAAAGCATTAATTTAATAATGATAATAACTTTTGAACCATGCATGCTAGAATCATAATTCTTGCTTTCCTGGGTTGGAAATCTTCTGAATTTTCTATATCTGTTGCAGGATTTGGTAAAAAAGCTCAACTTTTTGAGTTATACAAGTTTTCATACAAGTGGTGACTTGCAGGTCGAAAAGTTCTCTTTTAAGCTTATCTGCGTCTGAAACGTCCGAAAAAGCATTCATTTAATAATGAAAATAACTTTGAACCATGCATGCTAGAATCATAATTCTTGCTTTCCTGGGTGTTGGAAATCTTCTGAATTTTTCTATATTTTGTGCAGATTTGGTGAAAAAAGCTCAACTTTTTGAGTTATGCAAGTTTTCATACAAGTGGGACTTGCAGGCTGAAAAGTTCTCTTTTAAGCTTATTTGCGTCTGAAACGTCCGAAAAAGCAATCATTTAATAATGACAATAACTTTTGAACCATGCATGCTAGAATCTTAATTCTTGCTTTCCTGGGTTGGAAATCTTCTGAATTTTCTATTATCTAGTGCAGATTTGGTGAAAAAAGCTCAACTTTTTAAGTTATGCAAGTTTTCATACAAGTGGGGACTTGCAGTCTGAAAAGCTCTCTTTTAAGCTTATCTGCGTCTGAAACGTCCGATAAAAGCAATCATTTAATAATGAATATAACTTTTTGAACCATGCATACTAGAATCATAATTCACTCTTTCCTGGGTTGGAAATATTCTAAATTTTCTATATTTAGTCCAGATTTGGTGAAGAAAAGCTCAACTTTTTGAGTTATGCAAATTTTCATACAAGTGGGGACTTGCAGTCTGAAAAGCTCTCTTTTAAGCTTATCTGCGCCTGAAACGTCCGAAAAAGCAATCATTTAATAATGATAATAACTTTTGAACCATGCATGCTAGAATCATAATTCTTGCTTTCCTGGGTTGAAAATCTTCTGAATTTTCTATATCTGGTGCAGATTTGGTGAAAAAGCTCAACTTTTTGAGTAATGCAAGTTTTCATACAAGTGTTGACTTGCAGGTCGAAAAGTTCTCTTTTAAGCTTATCTGCGTCTGAAACGTCCCAAAAAGCATTCATTTAATAATGACAATAACTTTTGAACCATGCATGCTAGAATCATAATTCTTGCTTTCCTGGGTTGGAAATCTTCTGAATTTTCTATATTTAGTGCAGATTTGGTGAAAAAAAGCTCAAATTTTTAAGTTATGCAAGTTTTCATACAAGTGGGACTTGCAGTCTGAAAAGCTCTCTTTAAAGCTTATCTGCGTCTGAAACGTCCGAAAAACAATCATTTAATAATGAATATAACTTTTTAACCATACATGTTGGAATCATAATTCTTGCTTTCCTGGGTTGGGAAATCTTCTGAATGTTCTATATTTAGTGCAGATTTGGGTGAAAAAGCTCAACTTTTTGAGTTATGCAAGTTTTCATACAAGTGTGACTTGCAGGCTAAAAAGCTCTCTTTTAAGCTTATCTCCGCCTGAAACGTCCGAAAAAGCAATCATTTAATAATGACAATAACTTTTGAACCATGCATGCTAGAATCATAATTCTTGCTTTCCTGGGTTGGAAATCTTCTGAATTGTCTATATCTTAGTGCAGGATTTGGTGAAAAAAGCTCAACTTTTTTTAGTTATGCAAGTTTTTCATACAAGTGGGACTTGCAGTCTGAAAAGCTCTCTTTTAAGCTTATCTGCGCCTGAAACGTCCGAAAAAGCAATCATTTAATAATGATAATAACTTTTGAACCATGCATGCTAGAATCATAATTCTTGCTTTCCTGGGTTGGAAATCTTCTGAATTGTCTATATTTAGTGCAGATTTGGGTGAAAAATGCTCAACTTTTTGAGTTATGCAAATTTTCATACAAGTGGGGACTTGCAGTCTGAAAAGCTCTCTTTTAAACTTATCTGCGCCTGAAACGTCCGATAAAAGCAATCATTTAATAATGAATATAACTTTTGAACCATGCATACTAGAATCATAATTATCTCTTTCCTGGGTTGGAAATCTTCTAAATTTTCTATATTTAGTGCAGATTTGGTGAAAAAAACTCAACTTTTTGAGTAATGCAAGTTTTCATACAAGTGTGACTTGCAGGGCTGAAAAGCTCTTTTAAGCTTATCTGCGCCTGAAACGTCTGAAAAAGCAATCATTTAATAATGACAATAACTTTTGAACCATGCATGCTAGAATCTTAATTCTTGCTTTCCTGGGTTTGGAAATCCTCTGAATTTTCTATATCTGGTGCAGATTTGGGTGAAAAAAGCTCAACTTTTTAAGTTATGCAAGTTTTCATACAAGTGGGGACTTGCAGTCTGAAAAGCTCTCTTTTAAGCTTATCTGCGTCTGAAACGTCCGAAAAAGCAATCATTTAATAATGACAATAACTTTTGAACCATGCATGCTAGAACCATAATTCTTGCTTTCCTGGGTTGGAAATCTTCTGAATTTTCTATATTTAGTGCAGATTTGGTGAAAAAAGCTCAACTTTTTGAGCTATGCAAGTTTTCATACAAGTGGGACTTGCAACCTGAAAAGCTCTCTTTTAAGCTTATCTGCGTCTGAAACGTCCGAAAAAAGCAATCATTTAATAATGAATATAACTTTTGAACCATGCATACTAGAATCATAATTCTCTCTTTCCTGGGTTGGAAATATTCAAAATTTTCTATATTTAGTGCAGATTTGGTGAAAAAAGCTCAAATTTTTAAGTTATGCAAGTTTTCATACAAGTGGGACTTGCAGTCTGAAAAGCTCTCTTCTAAGCTTATCTGCGTCTGAAACGTCCCGAAAAAGCAATCATTTAATAATGATAATAACTTTTTAACCATGCATGCTAGAATCATAATTCTTGCTTTCCTGGGTTGAAAATCTTCTAAATTTTCTATATCTGGTGCAGATTTGGTGAAAAAGCTCAACTTTTTGAGTTATGCAAGTTTTCATACAAGTGTGACTTGCAGGCTAAAAAGTTCTCTTTTAAGCTTATTTGCGTCTGAAACGTCCGAAAAAGCAATCATTTAATAATGACAATAAATTTTTGAACCATGCATGCTAGAATCACAATTCTTGCTTTCCTGGGGTTGGAAATCTTCTGAATTTTCTATATTTAGTGCAGATTTGGTGAAAAAAAGCTCAAATTTTTAAGTTATGCAAGTTTTCATACAAGTGGGGACTTGCAGTCTGAAAAGCTCTCTTTTAAGCTTATCTGCGTCTGAAACGTCCGAAAAAGCAATCATTTAATAATGACAATAACTTTTGAACCATGCATGCTAGAACCATAATTCTTGCTTTCCTGGGTTGGAAATCTTCTGAATTTTCTATATTTAGTGCAGATTTGGGTGAAAAAGCTCAACTTTTTGAGCTATGCAAGTTTTCATACAAGTGGGACTTGCAACCTGAAAAGCTCTCTTTTAAGCTTATCTGCGTCTGAAACGTCCGAAAAAGCAATCATTTAATAATGAATATAACTTTTGAACCATGCATACTAGAATCATAATTCTCTCTTTCCTGGGTTGGAAATATTCAAAATTTTCTATATTTAGTGCAGGATTTGGTGAAAAAAGCTCAAATTTTTTAAGTTATGCAAGTTTTCATACAAGTGGGACTTGCAGGTCGAAAAGTTCTCTTTTAAGCTTATCTGCGTCTGAAACGTTCGAAAAAGCATTCATTTAATAATGATAATAACTTTTGAACCATGCATACTAGAATCATAATTCTCTCTTTCCTGGGTTGGAGAATATTCTAAATTTTCTATATTTAGTGCAGATTTGGTGAAAAAAGCTCAAATTTTTTAAGTTATGCAAGTTTTCATACAAGTGGGACTTGCAGGTCGAAAAGTTCTCTTTTAAGCTTATCTGCGTCTGAAACATCCGAAAAAGCATTCATTTAATAATGATAATAACTTTTGAACCATGCATGCTAGAATCATAATTCTTGCTTTCCTGGGTTGGAAATCTTCTGAATTTTCTATATCTGGTGCAGATTTGGTGAAAAAGCTCAACTTTTTGAGTTATACAAGTTTTCATACAAGTGTGACTTGCAGGTCGAAAAGTTCTCTTTTAAGCTTATCTGCGTCTGAAACGTCCGAAAAAAGCATTCATTTAATAATGAAAATAACTTTTGAACCATGCATGCTAGAATCATAATTCTTGCTTTCCTGGGTTGGGAAATCTTCTGATTTTCTATATTTTGTGCAGATTTTGGTGAAAAAAGCTCAACTTTTTGAGTTATGCAAGTTTTCATACAAGTGGGGACTTGCAGGCTGAAAAGTTCTCTTTTAAGCTTATTTGCGTCTGAAACGTCCGAAAAAGCAATCATTTAATAATGACAATAACTTTTGAACCATGCATGCTAGAATCATAATTCTTGCTTTCCTGGGTTGGAAATCTTCTGAATTGTCTATATTTAGGTGCAGATTTGGTGAAAAAAGCTCAACTTTTTGAGTTATGCAAGTTTTCATACAAGTGGGACTTGCAGTCTGAAAAGCTCTCTTTTAAGCTTATCTGCGCCTGAAACGTCCGAGAAAAAGCAATCATTTAATAATGATAATAACTTTTGAACCATGCATGCTAGAATCATAATTCTTGCTTTCCTGGGTTGAAAATCTTCTGAATTTTCTATATCTGGTGCAGATTTGGTGAAAAAGCTCAACTTTTTGAGTTATGGCAAGTTTTCATACAAGTGTGAGTTGCAGGCTGAAAAGCTCTTTTAAGCTTATCTGCGCCTGAAACGTCTGAAAAAGCAATCATTTTAATAATGACAATAACTTTTTGAACCATGCATGCTAGAATCTTAATTCTTGCTTTCCTGGGGTTGGGAAATCCTCTGAATTTTTCTATATCTGGTGCAGATTTGGGTGAAAAAAGCTCAACTTTTTAAGTTGTGCAAGTTTTCATACAAGTGGGACTTGCAGTCTGAAAAGCTCTCTTTTAAGCTTATCTGCGTCTGAAACGTCCGAAAAAGCAATCATTTAATAATGACAATAACTTTTGAACCATGCATGCTAGAACCATAATTCTTGCTTTCCTGGGTTGGAAATCTTCTGAATTTTCTATATTTAGTGCAGATTTGGTGAAAAAGCTCAACTTTTTGAGCTATGCAAGTTTTCATACAAGTGGGGACTTGCAACCTGAAAAGCTCTTTAAAAAGCTTAAAAGGCTTATCTGCGTCTGAAAACGTCCGAAAAAGCAATCATTTAATAATGAATTATAAATTTTGAACCATGCATACTAGAATCATAATTCTCTCTTTCCTGGGTTGGAAATATTCTAAATTTTCTATATTTAGTGCAGATTTGGTGAAAAAAGCTCAACTTTTTGAGTTATGCAAGTTTTCATACAAGTGTGACTTGCAGGGCTGAAAAGTTCTCTTTTAAGCTTATTTGCGTCTGAAACGTCCGAAAAAGCAATCATTTTAATAATGACAATAACTTTTGAACCATGCATGCTAGAATCATAATTCTTGCTTTCCTGGGGTTGGAAATCTTCTGAATTGTCTATATTTAGTGCAGATTTGGTGAGAAAAAGCTCAACCTTTTGAGTTATGCAAGTTTTCATACAAGTGGGACTTGGCAGTCTGAAAAGCTCTCTTTTAAGCTTATCTGCGTCTGAAACGTCCGAAAAAGTTATATTCATTATTAAATGATTGTTTTTCGGACGTTTCAGACGCAGATAAGCTTTAAAGAGAGCTTTTCAGACTGCAAGTCCCACTTGTATGAAAACTTGCATAACTTAAAAAATTTGAGCTTTTTTTCACCAAATCTGCACTAAATATAGAAAATTCAGAAGATTTCAACCCAGGAAAGCAAGAATTATGATTCTAGCATGCATGGTTCAAAAGTTATTGTCATTATTAAATGATTGCTTTTTTCGGACGTTTCAGACGCAAATAAGCTTAAAAGAGAACTTTTTAGCCTGCAAGTCACACTTGTATGAAAACTTGCATAACTCAAAAAGTTGAGCTTTTTCACCAAATCTGCACCAGATATAGAAAATTCAGAAGATTTTCAACCCAGGAAAGCAAGAATTATGATTCTAGCATGCATGGTTAAAAAGTTATTATCATTATTAAATGATTGCTTTTTCGGACGTTTCAGACGCAGATAAGCTTAAAAGAGAGCTTTTCAGACTGCAAGTCCCACTTGTATGAAAACTTGCATAACTTAAAAATTTGTGCTTTTTTTTTCACCAAATCTGCACTAAATATAGAAAATTCAGAAGATTTCCAACCCAGGGAAAGCAAGAATTATGATTCTAGCATGCATGGTTCAAAAGTTATTATCATTATTAAATGATTGCTTTTTCGGACGTTTCAGACGCAGATAAGCTTAAAAGAGAGCTTTTCAGACTGCAAGTCCCACTTGTATGAAAACTTGCATAACTCAAAAGGTTGAGCTTTTTTCACCAAATCTGCACTAAATATAGACAATTCAGAAGATTTCCAACCCAGGAAAGCAAGAATTATGATTCTAGCATGCATGGTTCAAAAGTTATTGTCATTATTAAATGATTGCTTTTTCGGACGTTTCAGACGCAAATAAGCTTAAAAGAGAACTTTTCAGCCTGCAAGTCACACTTGTATGAAAACTTGCATAACTCAAAAAGTTGAGCTTTTTTCACCAAATCTGCACTAAATATAGAAAATTTAGAATATTTCCAACCCAGGAAAGAGAGAATTATGATTCTAGTATGCATGGTTCAAAATTTATATTCATTATTAAATGATTGCTTTTTTCGGACGTTTTCAGACGCAGATAAGCCTTTTAAGCTTTTAAAGAGCTTTTCAGGTTGCAAGTCCCACTTGTATGAAAACTTGCATAGCTCAAAAAAGTTGAGCTTTTTCACCAAATCTGCACTAAATATAGAAAATTCAGAAGATTTCCAACCCAGGAAAGCAAGAATTATGGTTTCTAGCATGCATGGTTCAAAAGTTATTGTCATTATTAAATGATTGCTTTTTCGGACGTTTCAGACGCAGATAAGCTTAAAAGAGAGCTTTTCAGACTGCAAGTCCCACTTGTATGAAAACTTGCACAACTTAAAAAGTTGAGCTTTTTTCACCAAATCTGCACCAGATATAGAAAATTCAGAGGATTTCCAACCCAGGAAAGCAAGAATTAAGATTCTAGCATGCATGGTTCAAAAGTTATTGTCATTATTAAATGATTGCTTTTTCAGACGTTTCAGGCGCAGATAAGCTTAAAAGAGCTTTTCAGCCTGCAACTCACACTTGTATGAAAACTTGCATAACTCAAAAAGTTGAGCTTTTTCACCAAATCTGCACCAGATATAGAAAATTCAGAAGATTTTCAACCCAGGAAAGCAAGAATTATGATTCTAGCATGCATGGTTCAAAAGTTATTATCATTATTAAATGATTGCTTTTTCGGACGTTTCAGGCGCAGATAAGCTTAAAAGAGAGCTTTTCAGACTGCAAGTCCCACTTGTATGAAAACTTGCATAACTCAAAAAGTTGAGCTTTTTTCACCAAATCTGCACTAAATATAGACAATTCAGAAGATTTCCAACCCAGGAAAGCAAGAATTATGATTCTAGCATGCATGGTTCAAAAGTTATTGTCATTATTAAATGATTGCTTTTTCGGACGTTTCAGACGCAAATAAGCTTAAAAAGAGAACTTTTCAGCCTGCAAGTCCCACTTGTATGAAAACTTGCATAACTCAAAAAGTTGAGCTTTTTTCACCAAATCTGCACAAAATATAGAAAATTCAGAAGATTTCCAACCCAGGAAAGCAAGAATTATGATTCTAGCATGCATGGTTCAAAAGTTATTTTCATTATTAAATGAATGCTTTTTCGGACGTTTCAGACGCAGATAAGCTTAAAAGAGAACTTTTCGACCTGCAAGTCACACTTGTATGAAAACTTGTATAACTCAAAAAGTTGAGCTTTTTCACCAAATCTGCACCAGATATAGAAAATTCAGAAGATTTCCAACCCAGGAAAGCAAGAATTATGATTCTAGCATGCATGGTTCAAAAGTTATTATCATTATTAAATGAATGCTTTTTCGGGATGTTTCAGACGCAGATAAGCTTAAAAGAGAACTTTTCGACCTGCAAGTCCCACTTGTATGGAAAACTTGCATAACTTAAAAATTTGAGCTTTTTTCACCAAATCTGCACTAAATATAGAAAATTTAGAATATTTCCAACCCAGGAAAGAGAGAATTATGATTCTAGTATGCATGGTTCAAAAGTTATTATCATTATTAAATGAATGCTTTTTCGAACGTTTCAGACGCAGATAAGCTTAAAAGAGAACTTTTCGACCTGCAAGTCCCACTTGTATGAAAACTTGCATAACTTAAAAATTTGAGCTTTTTTCACCAAATCTGCACTAAATATAGAAAATTTTGAATATTTCCAACCCAGGAAAGAGAGAATTATGATTCTAGTATGCATGGTTCAAAAGTTATATTCATTATTAAATGATTGCTTTTTCGGACGTTTCAGACGCAGATAGAGCTTAAAAGAGAGCTTTTCAGGTTGCAAGTCCCACTTGTATGAAAACTTGCATAGCTCAAAAAGTTGAGCTTTTTCACCAAATCTGCACTAAATATAGAAAATTCAGAAGATTTCCAACCCAGGAAAGCAAGAATTATGGTTCTAGCATGCATGGTTCAAAAGTTATTGTCATTATTAAATGATTGCTTTTTCGGACGTTTCAGACGCAGATAAGCTTAAAAGAGAGCTTTTCAGACTGCAAGTCCCACTTGTATGAAAACTTGCATAACTTAAAAATTTGAGCTTTTTTTCACCAAATCTGCACTAAATATAGAAAATTCAGAAGATTTCCAACCCAGGAAAGCAAGAATTGTGATTCTAGCATGCATGGTTCAAAATTTATTGTCATTATTAAATGATTGCTTTTTCGGACGTTTCAGACGCAAATAAGCTTAAAAGAGAACTTTTTAGGCCTGCAAGTCACACTTGTATGAAAACTTGCATAACTCAAAAAGTTGAGCTTTTTCACCAAATCTGCACCAGATATAGAAAATTTAGAAGATTTTCAACCCAGGAAAGCAAGAATTATGATTCTAGCATGCATGGTTAAAAAGTTATTATCATTATTAAATGATTGCTTTTTCGGACGTTTCAGACGCAGATAAGCTTAGAAGAGAGCTTTTCAGACTGCAAGTCCCACTTGTATGAAAACTTGCATAACTTAAAAATTTGAGCTTTTTTCACCAAATCTGCACTAAATATAGAAAATTTTGAATATTTCCAACCCAGGAAAGAGAGAATTATGATTCTAGTATGCATGGTTCAAAAGTTATATTCATTATTAAATGATTGCTTTTTCGGACGTTTCAGACGCAGATAAGCTTAAAAGAGAGCTTTTCAGGTTGCAAGTCCCACTTGTATGAAAACTTGCATAGCTCAAAAAGTTGAGCTTTTTCACCAAATCTGCACTAAATATAGAAAATTCAGAAGATTTCCAACCCAGGAAAGCAAGAATTATGGGTTCTAGCATGCATGGTTCAAAAGTTATTGTCATTATTAAATGATTGCTTTTTCGGACGTTTCAGACGCAGATAAGCTTAAAAGAGAGCTTTTCAGACTGCAAGTCCCACTTGTATGAAAACTTGCATAACTTAAAAAGTTGAGCTTTTTTCACCAAATCTGCACCAGATATAGAAAATTCAGAGGATTTCCAACCCAGGAAAGCAAGAATTAAGATTCTAGCATGCATGGTTCAAAAGTTATTGTCATTATTAAATGATTGCTTTTTCAGACGTTTCAGGCGCAGATAAGCTTAAAAGAGCTTTTCAGCCTGCAAGTCACACTTGTATGAAAACTTGCATTACTCAAAAAGTTGAGTTTTTTTTCACCAAATCTGCACTAAATATAGAAAATTTAGAAGATTTCCAACCCAGGAAAGAGATAATTATGATTCTAGTATGCATGGTTCAAAAGTTATATTCATTATTAAATGATTGCTTTTTCGGGACGTTTCAGGCGCAGATAAGTTTAAAAGAGAGCTTTTCAGACTGCAAGTCCCACTTGTATGAAAATTTGCATAACTCAAAAAGTTTGAGCATTTTTCACCAAATCTGCACTAAATATAGACAATTCAGAAGATTTCCAACCCAGGAAAGCAAGAATTATGATTCTAGCATGCATGGTTCAAAAGTTATTATCATTATTAAATGATTGCTTTTTCGGACGTTTCAGGCGCAGATAAGCTTAAAAGAGAGCTTTTCAGACTGCAAGTCCCACTTGTATGAAAACTTGCATAACTAAAAAAGTTGAGCTTTTTTTCACCAAATCTGCACTAGATATAGACAATTCAGAAGATTTCCAACCCAGGAAAGCAAGAATTATGATTCTAGCATGCATGGTTCAAAAGTTATTGTCATTATTAAATGATTGCTTTTTCGGACGTTTCAGGGCGGAGATAAGCTTAAAAGAGAGCTTTTTAGCCTGCAAGTCACACTTGTATGAAAACTTGCATAACTCAAAAAAGTTGAGCTTTTTCACCAAATCTGCACTAAATATAGAACATTCAGAAGATTTCCAACCCAGGAAAGCAAGAATTATGATTCCAACATGTATGGTTTAAAAAGTTATATTCATTATTAAATGATTGTTTTTCGGGACGTTTCAGACGCAGATAAGCTTTAAAGAGAGCTTTTCAGACTGCAAGTCCCACTTGTATGAAAACTTGCATAACTTAAAAATTTGAGCTTTTTTTTCACCAAATCTGCACTAAATATAGAAAATTCAGAAGATTTCCAACCCAGGAAAGCAAGAATTATGATTCTAGCATGCATGGTTTCAAAAGTTATTGTCATTATTAAATGAATGCTTTTTGGGACGTTTTCAGACGCAGATAAGCTTAAAAGAGAACTTTTCGACCTGCAAGTCACACTTGTATGAAAACTTGCATTACTCAAAAAGTTGAGCTTTTTCACCAAATCTGCACCAGATATAGAAAATTCAGAAGATTTTCAACCCAGGGAAAGCAAGAATTATGATTCTAGCATGCATGGTTCAAAAGTTATTATCATTATTAAATGATTTGCTTTTTCGGACGTTTCAGGCGCAGATAAGCTTAAAAGAGAGCTTTTCAGACTGCAAGTCCCACTTGTATGAAAATTTGCATAACTCAAAAAGTTGAGCTTTTTTCACCAAATCTGGACTAAATATAGAAAATTTAGAATATTTCCAACCCAGGAAAGAGTGAATTATGATTCTAGTATGCATGGTTCAAAAGTTATATTCATTATTAAATGATTGCTTTTTCGGACGTTTCAGACGCAGATAAGCTTAAAAGAGAGCTTTTCAGACTGCAAGTCCCACTTGTATGAAAACTTGCATAACTTAAAAAGTTGAGCTTTTTTCACCAAATCTGCACTAGATATAGAAAATTCAGAAGATTTCCAACCCAGGAAAGCAAGAATTAAGATTCTAGCATGCATGGTTCAAAAGTTATTGTCATTATTAAATTGATTGCTTTTTTCGGACGTTTCAGACGCAAATAAGCTTAAAAGAGAACTTTTCAGCCTGCAAGTCCCACTTGTATGAAAACTTGCATAACTCAAAAAGTTGAGCTTTTTTCACCAAATCTGCACAAAATATAGAAAATTCAGAAGATTTCCAACCCAGGAAAGCAAGAATTATGATTCTAGCATGCATGGTTCAAAAAGTTATTTTCATTATTAAATGAATGCTTTTTTCGGACGTTTCAGACGCAGATAAGCTTAAAAGAGAACTTTTCGACCTGCAAGTCACACTTGTATGAAAACTTGTATAACTCAAAAAGTTGAGCTTTTTTACCAAATCTGCAACAGATATAGAAAATTCAGAAGATTTCCAACCCAGGAAAGCAAGAATTATGATTCTAGCATGCATGGTTCAAAAGTTATTATCATTATTAAATTAATGCTTTTTCGGATGTTTCAGACGCAGATAAGCTTAAAAGAGAACTTTTCGACCTGCAAGTCCCACTTGTATGAAAACTTGCATAACTTAAAAATTTGAGCTTTTTTCACCAAATCTGCACTAAATATAGAAAATTTAGAATATTTCCAACCCAGGAAAGAGAGAATTATGATTCTAGTATGCATGGTTCAAAAGTTATTATCATTATTAAATGAATGCTTTTTCGAACGTTTCAGACGCAGATAAGCTTAAAAGAGAACTTTTCGACCTGCAAGTCCCACTTGTATAAAAACTTGCATAACTTAAAAATTTGAGCTTTTTTCACCAAATCTGCACTAAATATAGAAAATTTAGAATATTTTCAACCCAGGAAAGAGAGAATTATGATTCTAGTATGCATGGTTCAAAAGTTATATTCATTATTAAATGATTGCTTTTTCGGACGTTTTCAGACGCAGATAAGCCTTTTAAGCTTTTAAAGAGCTTTTCAGGTTGCAAGTCCCACTTGTATGAAAACTTGCATAGCTCAAAAAGTTGAGCTTTTTCACCAAATCTGCACTAAATATAGAAAATTCAGAAGATTTCCAACCCAGGAAAGCAAGAATTATGGTTCTAGCATGCATGGTTCAAAAGTTATTGTCATTATTAAATGATTGCTTTTTCGGACGTTTCAGACGCAGATAAGCTTAAAAGAGAGCTTTTCAGACTGCAAGTCCCACTTGTATGAAAACTTGCATAACTTAAAAAGTTGAGCTTTTTTCACCAAATCTGCACCAGATATAGAAAATTCAGAGGATTTCCAACCCAGGAAAGCAAGAATTAAGATTCTAGCATGCATGGTTCAAAAGTTATTGTCATTATTAAATGATTGCTTTTTCAGACGTTTCAGGCGCAGATAAGCTTAAAAGAGCTTTTCAGCCTGCAACTCACACTTGTATGAAAACTTGCATAACTCAAAAAGTTGAGCTTTTTCACCAAATCTGCACCAGATATAGAAAATTCAGAAGATTTTCAACCCAGGAAAGCAAGAATTATGATTCTAGCATGCATGGTTCAAAAGTTATTATCATTATTAAATGATTGCTTTTTCGGACGTTTCAGGCGCAGATAAGCTTAAAAGAGAACTTTTCAGCCTGCAAGTCCCACTTGTATGAAAACTTGCATAACTCAAAAAGTTGAGCTTTTTTCACCAAATCTGCACAAAATATAGAAAATTCAGAAGATTTCCAACCCAGGAAAGCAAGAATTATGATTCTAGCATGCATGGTTCAAAAGTTATTTTCATTATTAAATGAATGCTTTTTCGGACGTTTCAGACGCAGATAAGCTTAAAAGAGAACTTTTCGACCTGCAAGTCACACTTGTATGAAAACTTGTATAACTCAAAAAGTTGAGCTTTTTCACCAAATCTGCACCAGATATAGAAAATTCAGAAGATTTCCAACCCAGGAAAGCAAGAATTATGATTCTAGCATGCATGGTTCAAAAGTTATTATCATTATTAAATGAATGCTTTTTCGGACGTTTCAGACGCAGATAAGCTTAAAAGGGAACTTTTCGACCTGCAAGTCCCACTTGTATGAAAACTTGCATAACTTAAAAATTTGAGCTTTTTTCACCAAATCTGCACTAAATATAGAAAATTTAGAATATTTCCAACCCAGGAAAGAGAGAATTATGATTCTAGTATGCATGGTTCAAAAGTTATTATCATTATTAAATGAATGCTTTTTCGAACGTTTCAGACGCAGATAAGCTTAAAAGAGAACTTTTCGACCTGCAAGTCCCACTTGTATGAAAACTTGCATAACTTAAAAATTTGAGCTTTTTTCACCAAATCTGCACTAAATATAGAAAATTTAGAATATTTCCAACCCAGGAAAGAGAGAATTATGATTCTAGTATGCATGGTTCAAAAGTTATATTCATTATTAAATGATTGCTTTTTCGGACGTTTCAGACGCAGATAAGCTTAAAAGAGAGCTTTTCAGGTTGCAAGTCCCACTTGTATGAAAACTTGCATAGCTCAAAAAGTTGAGCTTTTTCACCAAATCTGCACTAAATATAGAAAATTCAGAAGATTTCCAACCCAGGAAAGCAAGAATTATGGTTCTAGCATGCATGGTTCAAAAGTTATTGTCATTATTAAATGATTGCTTTTTCGGACGTTTCAGACGCAGATAAGCTTAAAAGAGAGCTTTTCAGACTGCAAGTCCCACTTGTATGAAAACTTGCATAACTTAAAAAGTTGAGCTTTTTTCACCAAATCTGCACCAGATATAGAAAATTCCGAGGATTTCCAACCCAGGAAAGCAAGAATTAAGATTCAAGCATGCATGGTTCAAAAGTTATTGTCATTATTAAATGATTGCTTTTTCGGACGTTTCAGGCGGAGATAAGCTTAAAAGAGAGCTTTTCAGCCTGCAAGTCACACTTGTATGAAAACTTGCATAACTCAAAAAGTTGAGCTTTTTCACCAAATCTGCACCAGATATAGAAAATTCAGAAGATTTCCAACCCAGGAAAGCAAGAATTATGATTCTAGCATGCATGGTTCAAAAGTTATTGTCATTATTAAATGATTGCTTTTTCGGACGTTTCAGACGCAAATAAGCTTAAAAGAGAACTTTTCAGCCTGCAAGTCACACTTGTATGAAAACTTGCATAACTTAAAAAGTTGAGCTTTTTTCACCAAATCTGCACTAAATATAGAAAATTCAGAAGATTTCCAACCCAGGAAAGCAAGAATTATGATTCTAGCATGCATGGTTCAAAAGTTATTGTCATTATTAAATGAATGCTTTTTCGGACGTTTCAGACGCAGATAAGCTTAAAAGAGAACTTTTCGACCTGCAAGTCACACTTGTATGAAAACTTGCATAACTCAAAAAGTTGAGCTTTTTCACCAAATCTGCACCACATATAGAAAATTCAGAAGATTTTCAACCCAGGAAAGCAAGAATTATGATTCTAGCATGCATGGTTCAAAAGTTATTATCATTATTACATGATTGCTTTTTCGGACGTTTCAGACGCAGATAAGCTTAAAAGAGAGCTTTTCAGACTGCAAGTCCCACTTGTATGAAAACTTGCATAACTTAAAAATTTGAGTTTTTTTCACCAAATCTGCACTAAATATAGAAAATTTAGAATATTTCCAACCCAGTAAAGAGAGAATTATGATTCTAGTATGCATGGTTCAAGAGATATATTCATTATTAAATGATTGCTTTTTCGGACGTTTCAGACGCAGATAAGCTTAAAAGAGAGCTTTTCAGATTGCAAGTCCCACTTGTATGAATACTTGCATAGCTCAAAAAGTTTAGCTTTTTTCACCAAATCTGCACCAGATATAGAAAATTCTGAGGATTTCCAACCCAGGAAAGCAAGAATTAAGATTCTAGCATGCATGGTTCAAAAGTTATTGTCATTATTAAATGATTGCTTTTTCAGACGTTTCAGGCGCAGATAAGCTTAAAAGAGCTTTTCAGCCTGCAACTCACACTTGTATGAAAACTTGCATTACTCAAAAAGTTGAGTTTTTTTCACCAAATCTGCACTAAATATAGAAAATTTAGAAGATTTCCAACCCAGGAAAGAGATAATTATGATTGTAGTATGCATGGTTCAAAAGTTATATTCATTATTAAATGATTGCTTTTTCGGACGTTTCAGGCGCAGATAAGCTTAAAAGAGAGCTTTTCAGACTGCAAGTCCCACTTGTATGAACATTTGCATAACTCAAAAAGTTGAGCTTTTTTCACCAAATCTGGACTAAATATAGAAAATTTAGAATATTTCCAACCCAGGAAAGAGTGAATTATGATTCTAGTATGCATGGTTCAAAAGTTATATTCATTATTAAATGATTGCTTTTTCGGACGTTTCAGACGCAGATAAGCTTAAAAGAGAGCTTTTCAGACTGCAAGTCCCACTTGTATGAAAACTTGCATAACTTAAAAGGTTGAGCTTTTTTCACCAAATCTGCACTAGATATAGAAAATTCAGAAGATTTCCAACCCAGGAAAGCAAGAATTAAGATTCTAGCATGCATGGTTCAAAAGTTATTATCATTATTAAATGATTGCTTTTTCAGACGTTTCAGACGCAGATAAGCTTAAAAGAGAGCTTTTCAGACTGCAAGTCCCACTTGTATGAAAACTTGCATAGCTCAAAAAGTTGAGCTTTTTCACCAAATCTGCACTAAATATAGAAAATTCAGAAGATTTCCAACCCAGGAAAGCAAGAATTATGGTTCTAGCATGCATGGTTCAAAAGTTATTGTCATTATTAAATGATTGCTTTTTCGGACGTTTCAGACGCAGATAAGCTTAAAAGAGAGCTTTTCAGACTGCAAGTCCCACTTGTATGAAAACTTGCACAACTTAAAAAGTTGAGCTTTTTTCACCAAATCTGCACCAGATATAGAAAATTCAGAGGATTTCCAACCCAGGAAAGCAAGAATTAAGATTCTAGCATGCATGGTTCAAAAGTTATTGTCATTATTAAATGATTGCTTTTTCAGACGTTTCAGGCGCAGATAAGCTTAAAAGAGCTTTTCAGCCTGCAACTCACACTTGTATGAAAACTTGCATAACTCAAAAAGTTGAGCTTTTTCACCAAATCTGCACCAGATATAGAAAATTCAGAAGATTTTCAACCCAGGAAAGCAAGAATTATGATTCTAGCATGCATGGTTCAAAAGTTATTATCATTATTAAATGATTGCTTTTTCGGACGTTTCAGGCGCAGATAAGCTTAAAAGAGAGCTTTTCAGACTGCAAGTCCCACTTGTATGAAAACTTGCATAACTCAAAAAGTTGAGCTTTTTTCACCAAATCTGCACTAAATATAGACAATTCAAAAGATTTCCAACCCAGGAAAGCAAGAATTATGATTCTAGCATGCATGGTTCAAAAGTTATTGTCATTATTAAATGATTGCTTTTTCGGACGTTTCAGACGCAAATAAGCTTAAAAGAGAACTTTTCAGCCTGCAAGTCCCACTTGTATGAAAACTTGCATAACTCAAAAAGTTGAGCTTTTTTCACCAAATCTGCACAAAATATAGAAAATTCAGAAGATTTCCAACCCAGGAAAGCAAGAATTATGATTCTAGCATGCATGGTTCAAAAGTTATTTTCATTATTAAATGAATGCTTTTTCGGACGTTTCAGACGCAGATAAGCTTAAAAGAGAACTTTTCGACCTGCAAGTCACACTTGTATGAAAACTTGTATAACTCAAAAAGTTGAGCTTTTTTCACCAAATCTGCACCAGATATAGAAAATTCAGAAGATTTCCAACCCAGGAAAGCAAGAATTATGATTCTAGCATGCATGGTTCAAAAGTTATTATCATTATTAAATGAATGCTTTTTCGGATGTTTCAGACGCAGATAAGCTTAAAAGAGAACTTTTCGACCTGCAAGTCCCACTTGTATGAAAACTTGCATAACTTAAAAATTTGACCTTTTTTCACCAAATCTGCACTAAATATAGAAAATTTAGAATATTTCCAACCCAGGAAAGAGAGAATTATGATTCTAGTATGCATGGTTCAAAAGTTATTATCATTATTAAATGAATGCTTTTTCGAACGTTTCAGACGCAGATAAGCTTAAAAGAGAACTTTTCGACCTGCAAGTCCCACTTGTATGAAAACTTGCATAACTTAAAAATTTGAGCTTTTTTCACCAAATCTGCACTAAATATAGAAAATTTAGAATATTTCCAACCCAGGAAAGAGAGAATTATGATTCTAGTATGCATGGTTCAAAAGTTATATTCATTATTAAATGATTGCTTTTTCGGACGTTTCAGACGCAGATAAGCTTAAAAGAGAGCTTTTCAGGTTGCAAGTCCCACTTGTATGAAAACTTGCATAGCTCAAAAAGTTGAGCTTTTTCACCAAATCTGCACTAAATATAGAAAATTCAGAAGATTTCCAACCCAGGAAAGCAAGAATTATGGTTCTAGCATGCATGGTTCAAAAGTTATATTCATTATTAAATGATTGCTTTTTCGGACGTTTCAGGCGCAGATAAGTTTAAAAGAGAGCTTTTCAGACTGCAAGTCCCACTTTATGAAAATTTGCATAACTCAAAAAGTTGAGCATTTTTCACCAAATCTGCACTAAATATAGACAATTCTGAAGATTTCCAACCCAGGAAAGCAAGAATTATGATTCTAGCATGCATGGTTTAAAAGTTATTGTCATTATTAAATGATTGCTTTTTCGGACGTTTCAGGCGGAGATAAGCTTAAAAGAGAGCTTTTTAGCCTGCAAGTCACACTTGTATGAAAACTTGCATAACTCAAAAAGTTGAGCTTTTTCACCAAATCTGCACTAAATATAGAACATTCAGAAGATTTCCAACCCAGGAAAGCAAGAATTATGATTCCAACATGTATGGTTAAAAAGTTATATTCATTATTAAATGATTGTTTTTCGGACGTTTCAGACGCAGATAAGCTTTAAAGAGAGCTTTTCAGACTGCAAGTCCCACTTGTATGAAAACTTGCATAACTTAAAAATTTGAGCTTTTTTTCACCAAATCTGCACTAAATATAGAAAATTCAGAAGATTTCCAACCCAGGAAAGCAAGAATTATGATTCTAGCATGCATGGTTCAAAAGTTATTGTCATTATTAAATGATTGCTTTTTCGGACGTTTCAGACGCAAATAAGCTTAAAAGAGAACTTTTTAGCCTGCAAGTCACACTTGTATGAAAACTTGCATAACTCAAAAAGTTGAGCTTTTTCACCAAATCTGCACCAGATATAGAAAATTCAGAAGATTTTCAACCCAGGAAAGCAAGAATTATGATTCTAGCATGCATGGTTAAAAAGTTATTATCATTATTAAATGATTGCTTTTTCGGACGTTTCAGACGCAGATAAGCTTAAAAGAGAGCTTTTCAGACTGCAAGTCCCACTTGTATGAAAACTTGCATAACTTAAAAATTTGTGCTTTTTTTCACCAAATCTGCACTAAATATAGAAAATTCAGAAGATTTCCAACCCAGGAAAGCAAGAATTATGGTTCTAGCATGCATGGTTCAAAAGTTATTGTCATTATTAAATGATTGCTTTTTCGGACGTTTCAGACGCAGATAAGCTTAAAAGAGAGCTTTTCAGACTGCAAGTCCCACTTGTATGAAAACTTGCACAACTTAAAAAGTTGAGCTTTTTTCACCAAATCTGCACCAGATATAGAAAATTCAGAGGATTTCCAACCCAGGAAAGCAAGAATTAAGATTCTAGCATGCATGGTTCAAAAGTTATTGTCATTATTAAATGATTGCTTTTTCAGACGTTTCAGGCGCAGATAAGCTTAAAAGAGCTTTTCAGCCTGCAACTCACACTTGTATGAAAACTTGCATAACTCAAAAAGTTGAGCTTTTTCACCAAATCTGCACCAGATATAGAAAATTCAGAAGATTTTCAACCCAGGAAAGCAAGAATTATGATTCTAGCATGCATGGTTCAAAAGTTATTATCATTATTAAATGAATGCTTTTTCGGATGTTTCAGACGCAGATAAGCTTAAAAGAGAACTTTTCGACCTGCAAGTCCCACTTGTATGAAAACTTGCATAACTTAAAAATTTGAGCTTTTTTCACCAAATCTGCACTAAATATAGAAAATTTAGAATATTTCCAACCCAGGAAAGAGAGAATTATGATTCTAGTATGCATGGTTCAAAAGTTATTATCATTATTAAATGAATGCTTTTTCGAACGTTTCAGACGCAGATAAGCTTAAAAGAGAACTTTTCGACCTGCAAGTCCCACTTGTATGAAAACTTGCATAACTTAAAAATTTGAGCTTTTTTCACCAAATCTGCACTAAATATAGAAAATTTAGAATATTTCCAACCCAGGAAAGAGAGAATTATGATTCTAGTATGCATGGTTCAAAAGTTATATTCATTATTAAATGATTGCTTTTTCGGACGTTTCAGACGCAGATAAGCTTAAAAGAGAGCTTTTCAGGTTGCAAGTCCCACTTGTATGAAAACTTGCATAGCTCAAAAAGTTGAGCTTTTTCACCAAATCTGCACTAAATATAGAAAATTCAGAAGATTTCCAACCCAGGAAAGCAAGAATTATGGTTCTAGCATGCATGGTTCAAAAGTTATTGTCATTATTAAATGATTGCTTTTTCGGACGTTTCAGACGCAGATAAGCTTAAAAGAGAGCTTTTCAGACTGCAAGTCCCACTTGTATGAAAACTTGCATAACTTAAAAAGTTGAGCTTTTTTCACCAAATCTGCACCAGATATAGAAAATTCAGAGGATTTCCAACCCAGGAAAGCAAGAATTAAGATTCTAGCATGCATGGTTCAAAAGTTATTGTCATTATTAAATGATTGCTTTTTCAGACGTTTCAGGCGCAGATAAGCTTAAAAGAGCTTTTCAGCCTGCAAGTCACACTTGTATGAAAACTTGCATTACTCAAAAAGTTGAGTTTTTTTCACCAAATCTGCACTAAATATAGAAAATTCAGAAGATTTCCAACCCAGGAAAGAGATAATTATGATTCTAGTATGCATGGTTCAAAAGTTATATTCATTAGTAAATGATTGCTTTTTCGGACGTTTCAGGCGCAGATAAGTTTAAAAGAGAGCTTTTCAGACTGCAAGTCCCACTTGTATGAAAATTTGCATAACTCAAAAAGTTGAGCTTTTTTCACCAAATCTGCACTAGATATAGACAATTCAGAAGATTTCCAACCCAGGAAAGCAAGAATTATGATTCTAGCATGCATGGTTCAAAAGTTATTGTCATTATTAAATGATTGCTTTTTCGGACGTTTCAGGCGGAGATAAGCTTAAAAGAGAGCTTTTTAGCCTGCAAGTCACACTTGTATGAAAACTTGCATAACTCAAAAAGTTGAGCTTTTTCACCAAATCTGCACTAAATATAGAACATTCAGAAGATTTCCAACCCAGGAAAGCAAGAATTATGATTCCAACATGTATGGTTAAAAAGTTATATTCATTATTAAATGATTGTTTTTCGGACGTTTCAGACGCAGATAAGCTTTAAAGAGAGCTTTTCAGACTGCAAGTCCCACTTGTATGAAAACTTGCATAACTTAAAAATTTGAGCTTTTTTTCACCAAATCTGCACTAAATATAGAAAATTCAGAAGATTTCCAACCCAGGAAAGCAAGAATTATGATTCTAGCATGCATGGTTCAAAAGTTATTGTCATTATTAAATGATTGCTTTTTCGGACGTTTCAGACGCAAATAAGCTTAAAAGAGAACTTTTTAGCCTGCAAGTCACACTTGTATGAAAACTTGCATAACTCAAAAAGTTGAGCTTTTTCACCAAATCTGCACCAGATATAGAAAATTTAGAAGATTTTCAACCCAGGAAAGCAAGAATTATGATTCTAGCATGCATGGTTAAAAAGTTATTATCATTATTAAATGATTGCTTTTTCGGACGTTTCAGACGCAGATAAGCTTAGAAGAGAGCTTTTCAGACTGCAAGTCCCACTTGTATGAAAACTTGCATAACTTAAAAATTTGAGCTTTTTTCACCAAATCTGCACTAAATATAGAAAATTTTGAATATTTCCAACCCAGGAAAGAGAGAATTATGATTCTAGTATGCATGGTTCAAAAGTTATATTCATTATTAAATGATTGCTTTTTCGGACGTTTCAGACGCAGATAAGCTTAAAAGAGAGCTTTTCAGGTTGCAAGTCCCACTTGTATGAAAACTTGCATAGCTCAAAAAGTTGAGCTTTTTCACCAAATCTGCACCAGATATAGAAAATTCAGAGGATTTCCAACCCAGGAAAGCAAGAATTAAGATTCTAGCATGCATGGTTCAAAAGTTATTGTCATTATTAAATGATTGCTTTTTCAGACGTTTCAGGCGCAGATAAGCTTAAAAGAGCTTTTCAGCCTGCAAGTCACACTTGTATGAAAACTTGCATTACTCAAAAAGTTGAGTTTTTTTCACCAAATCTTCACTAAATATAGAAAATTTAGAAGATTTCCAACCCAGGAAAGAGATAATTATGATTCTAGTATGCATGGTTCAAAAGTTATATTCATTATTAAATGATTGCTTTTTCGGACGTTTCAGGCGCAGATAAGTTTAAAAGAGAGCTTTTCAGACTGCAAGTCCCACTTGTATGAAAATTTGCATAACTCAAAAAGTTGAGCATTTTTCACCAAATCTGCACTAAATATAGACAATTCAGAAGATTTCCAACCCAGGAAAGCAAGAATTATGATTCTAGCATGCATGGTTCAAAAGTTATTATCATTATTAAATGATTGCTTTTTCGGACGTTTCAGGCGCAGATAAGCTTAAAAGAGAGCTTTTCAGACTGCAAGTCCCACTTGTATGAAAACTTGCATAACTAAAAAAGTTGAGCTTTTTTCACCAAATCTGCACTAGATATAGACAATTCAGAAGATTTCCAACCCAGGAAAGCAAGAATTATGATTCTAGCATGCATGGTTCAAAAGTTATTGTCATTATTAAATGATTGCTTTTTCGGACGTTTCAGGCGGAGATAAGCTTAAAAGAGAGCTTTTTAGCCTGCAAGTCACACTTGTATGAAAACTTGCATAACTCAAAAAGTTGAGCTTTTTCACCAAATCTGCACTAAATATAGAACATTCAGAAGATTTCCAACCCAGGAAAGCAAGAATTATGATTCCAACATGTATGGTTAAAAAGTTATATTCATTATTAAATGATTGTTTTTCGGACGTTTCAGACGCAGATAAGCTTTAAAGAGAGCTTTTCAGACTGCAAGTCCCACTTGTATGAAAACTTGCATAACTTAAAAATTTGAGCTTTTTTTCACCAAATCTGCACTAAATATAGAAAATTCAGAAGATTTCCAACCCAGGAAAGCAAGAATTATGATTCTAGCATGCATGGTTCAAAAGTTATTGTCATTATTAAATGAATGCTTTTTGGGACGTTTCAGACGCAGATAAGCTTAAAAGAGAACTTTTCGACCTGCAAGTCACACTTGTATGAAAACTTGCATTACTCAAAAAGTTGAGCTTTTTCACCAAATCTGCACCAGATATAGAAAATTCAGAAGATTTTCAACCCAGGAAAGCAAGAATTATGATTCTAGCATGCATGGTTCAAAAGTTATTATCATTATTAAATGATTGCTTTTTCGGACGTTTCAGGCGCAGATAAGCTTAAAAGAGAGCTTTTCAGACTGCAAGTCCCACTTGTATGAAAATTTGCATAACTCAAAAAGTTGAGCTTTTTTCACCAAATCTGGACTAAATATAGAAAATTTAGAATATTTCCAACCCAGGAAAGAGTGAATTATGATTCTAGTATGCATGGTTCAAAAGTTATATTCATTATTAAATGATTGCTTTTTCGGACGTTTCAGACGCAGATAAGCTTAAAAGAGAGCTTTTCAGACTGCAAGTCCCACTTGTATGAAAACTTGCATAACTTAAAAAGTTGAGCTTTTTTCACCAAATCTGCACTAGATATAGAAAATTCAGAAGATTTCCAACCCAGGAAAGCAAGAATTAAGATTCTAGCATGCATGGTTCAAAAGTTATTATCATTATTAAATGATTGCTTTTTCAGACGTTTCAGACGCAGATAAGCTTAAAAGAGAGCTTTTCAGACTGCAAGTCCCACTTGTATGCAAACTTGCATAGCTCAAAAAGTTGAGCTTTTTCACCAAATCTGCACCAGATATAGAAAATTCAGAAGATTTTCAACCCAGGAAAGCAAGAATTATGATTCTAGCATGCATGGTTCAAAAGTTATTGTCATTATTAAATGATTGCTTTTTCGGACGTTTCAGACGCAGATAAGCTTAAAAGAGAGCTTTTCAGACTGCAAGTCCCACTTGTATGAAAACTTGCACAACTCAAAAAGTTGAGCTTTTTCACCAAATCTGCACCAGATATAGAAAATTCAGAAGATTTTCAACCCAGGAAAGCAAGAATTATGATTCTAGCATGCATGGTTCAAAAGTTATTATCATTATTAAATGATTGCTTTTTCGGACGTTTCAGGCGCAGATAAGCTTAAAAGAGAGCTTTTCAGACTGCAAGTCCCACTTGTATGAAAACTTGCATAACTCAAAAAGTTGAGCTTTTTTCACCAAATCTGCACTAAATATAGACAATTCAGAAGATTTCCAACCCAGGAAAGCAAGAATTATGATTCTAGCATGCATGGTTCAAAAGTTATTGTCATTATTAAATGATTGCTTTTTCGGACGTTTCAGACGCAAATAAGCTTAAAAGAGAACTTTTCAGCCTGCAAGTCCCACTTGTATGAAAACTTGCATAACTTAAAAATTTGAGCTTTTTTCACCAAATCTGCACTAAATATAGAAAATTTAGAATATTTCCAACCCAGGAAAGAGAGAATTATGATTCTAGTATGCATGGTTCAAAAGTTATTATCATTATTAAATGAATGCTTTTTCGAACGTTTCAGACGCAGATAAGCTTAAAAGAGAACTTTTCGACCTGCAAGTCCCACTTGTATGAAAACTTGCATAACTTAAAAATTTGAGCTTTTTTCACCAAATCTGCACTAAATATAGAAAATTTTGAATATTTCCAACCCAGGAAAGAGAGAATTATGATTCTAGTATGCATGGTTCAAAAGTTATATTCATTATTAAATGATTGCTTTTTCGGACGTTTCAGACGCAGATAAGCTTAAAAGAGAGCTTTTCAGGTTGCAAGTCCCACTTGTATGAAAACTTGCATAGCTCAAAAAGTTGAGCTTTTTCACCAAATCTGCACTAAATATAGAAAATTCAGAAGATTTCCAACCCAGGAAAGCAAGAATTATGGTTCTAGCATGCATGGTTCAAAAGTTATTGTCATTATTAAATGATTGCTTTTTCGGACGTTTCAGACGCAGATAAGCTTAAAAGAGAGCTTTACAGACTGCAAGTCCCACTTGTATGAAAACTTGCATAACTTAAAAAGTTGAGCTTTTTTCACCAAATCTGCACCAGATATAGAAAATTCAGAGGATTTCCAACCCAGGAAAGCAAGAATTAAGATTCTAGCATGCATGGTTCAAAAGTTATTGTCATTATTAAATGATTGCTTTTTCAGACGTTTCAGACGCAAATAAGCTTAAAAGAGAACTTTTTAGCCTGCAAGTCACACTTGTATGAAAACTTGCATAACTCAAAAAGTTGAGCTTTTTCACCAAATCTGCACCAGATATAGAAAATTTAGAAGATTTTCAACCCAGGAAAGCAAGAATTATGATTCTAGCATGCATGGTTAAAAAGTTATTATCATTATTAAATGATTGCTTTTTCGGACGTTTCAGACGCAGATAAGCTTAAAAGAGAGCTTTTCAGACTGCAAGTCCCACTTGTATGAAAACTTGCATAACTTAAAAATTTGTGCTTTTTTTCACCAAATCTGCACTAAATATAGAAAATTCAGAAGATTTCCAACCCAGGAAAGCAAGAATTATGATTCTAGCATGCATGGTTCAAAAGTTATTATCATTATTAAATGATTGCTTTTTCGGACGTTTCAGACGCAGATAAGCTTAAAAGAGAGCTTTTCAGACTGCAAGTCCCACTTGTATGAAAACTTGCATAACTCAAAAGGTTGAGCTTTTTTCACCAAATCTGCACTAAATATAGACAATTCAGAAGATTTCCAACCCAGGAAAGCAAGAATTATGATTCTAGCATGCATGGTTCAAAAGTTATTGTCATTATTAAATGATTGCTTTTTCGGACGTTTCAGACGCAAATAAGCTTAAAAGAGAACTTTTCAGCCTGCAAGTCACACTTGTATGAAAACTTGCATAACTCAAAAAGTTGAGCTCTTTTCACCAAATCTGCACTAAATATAGAAAATTAAGAAGATTTCCAACCCAGGAAAGCAAGAATTATGATTCTAGCATGCATGGTTCAAAAGTTATTGTCATTATTAAATGAATGCTTTTTCGGACGTTTCAGACGCAGAGAACTTTTCAGCCTGCAAGTCACACTTGTATGAAAACTTGCATAACTCAAAAAGTTGAGCTTTTTTCACCAAATCTGCACTAGATATAGACAATTCAGAACATTTCCAACCCAGGAAAGCAAGAATTATGATTCTAGCATGCAGTTAGGTAATCACGACAAAAAGAGAACTTTTCATCCTGCAAGTCACACTTGTATGAAAATTTGCATTACTCAAAAAGTTGAGCTTTTTTCACCAAATCTGCACTAAATATAGAAAATTCAGAAGATTTCCAACCCAGGAAAGCAAGAATTATGATTCTAGCATGCATGGTTCGAAAGTTATTGTCATTATTAAATGATTGTTTTTTCCAACGTTTAAGGCGCAGATAAGCTTAAAAGTCAGGCAACGAGAAGCAGGCTTGGAATACACAAAGGGATCGTGGTACCTTGAATGTTGGAGGCTCACTCATGGAAACGAGGAGTACACTCGAACATCCATCTCTGGACGCTGACAGCTTAAGTAGAAAGCTTCCACCAATCAGGAAAGCACGTTCCAGCACGCCAGCTGATTACCTCAGGTGGCTCCAGTTAGGTAATCACGACAAAAAGAGAACTTTTCAGCCTGCAAGTCCCACTTGTATGAAAACTTGCAAAACTCAAAAAGTTGAGCTTTTTTCACCATATCAGCACCAGATATAGAAAATTCAGAAGTTACCAACCCAGGAAAGCAAGAATTATGATTCTAGCATGCATGGTTCAAAAGTTATTGTCATTATTAAATGATTGCTTTTTCGGACGTTTCAGGCGCAGATAAGCTTAAAAGAGAGCTTTTCAGACTGAAAGTCCCACTTGTATGAAATCTTGCATGATTTAAAAAGTTGAGCTTTTTTCACCAAATATGCACCAGATATAGAAAATTCAGAAGATTTCCAACCCAGGAAAGCAAGAATTATAATTCTAGCATGCATGGTTCAAAAGTTATTATCATTATTAAATGATTGCTTTTTCGGACGTTTCAGACGAAGATAAGCTTTTCAGACTGAAAGTCCCACTTGTATGAAATCTTGCATGATTTAAAAAGTTGAGCTTTTTTCACCAAATCTGCACTAAATATAAAAAAATCAGAAGATTTCCAACCCAGGAGAGCAAGAATTATGATTCTAGTATGCATGGTTCAAAAGTTATATTCATTATTAAATGATTGCTTTTTCGGACATTTCAGGCGCAGATAACCTTAAAAGAGAGCTTTTCAGTCTGCAAGTCCCACTTGTATGAAAACTTGCATGATTTAAAAAGTTGAGCTTTTTTCACCAAATCTGCACTAAATATAGAAAAATTCAGAAGATTTCCAACCCAGGAAAGCAAGAATTATGATTCTAGTATGCATGGTTCAAAAGTTATATTCATTATTAAATGATTGCTTTTTCGGACATTTCAGACGCAGATAAGCCTAAAAGAGAGCTTTTCAGACTGCAAGTCCCACTTGTATGAAAACTTGCATGACTCAAAAAGTTGAGCTTTTTTCACCAAATATGCACCAGATATAGAAAATTCAGATGATTTCCAACCCAGGAAAGCAAGAATTATGATTCTAGCATGCATGGTTCAAAAGTTATTATCATTATTAAATGATTGCTTTTTCGGACGTTTACGGCGCAGATAAGCTTAAAAGAGAGCTTTTCAGACTGAAAGTCCCACTTGTATGAAATCTTGCATGATTTAAAAAGTTGAGCTTTTTCACCAAATATGCACCAGAGATAGAAAATTCAGAAGATTTCCAACCCAGAAAAGCAAGAATTAAGATTCTAGCATGCATGGTTCAAAAGTTATTATCATTATTAAATGATTGCTTTTTCTGACGTTTCGGACGAAGATAAGCTTAAAAGAGAGCTTTTCAGACTGAAAGTCCCACTTGTATGAAATCTTGCATGATTTAAAACGTTGAGCTTTTTTCACCAAATCTGCACTAAATATAAAAAAATCAGAAGATTTCCAACCCAGGAAAGCAAGAATTATGATTCTAGCATGCATGGTTCAAAAGTTATTGTCATTATTAAATGATTGCTTTTTTGGACGTTTCAGACGCAGATAAGCTTAAAAGAGAACTTTTAAGCCTGCAAGTCCCACTTGTATGAAAACTTGCATAACTCAAAAAGTTGAGCGTTTTTCACCAAATCTGCACTAAATATAGAAAATTCAGAAGATTTCCAACCCAGGAAAGCAAGAATTATGATTCTAGTATGCATGGTTCAAAAGTTATATTCATTATTAAATGATTGCTTTTTCGGACGTTTCAGACGCAGATAAGCTTTAAAGAGAGCGTTTCAGACTGCAAGTCCCACTTGTATGAAAACTTGCATGACTTAAAAAGTTGAGCTTTTTTCACCAAATCTGCACCAGAGATAGAAAATTCAGAAGATTTCCAACCCAGGAAAGCAAGAATTATGATTCTAGTATGCATGGTTCAAAAGTTATATTCATTATTAAATTATTGCTTTTACGGACGTTTCAGACTCAGATAAGCTTAAAAGAAAACTTTTCAGCCTGCAAGTCCCACTTGTATGAAAACTTGCATTACTCAAAAAGTTGAGCTTTTTTCACCAAATCTGCACTAAATATAGAAAATTCAGAAGATTTCCAACCCAGGAAAGCAAGAATTATGATTCTAGTATGCATGGTTCAAAAGTTATTATCATTATTAAATGATTGCTTTTTCGGACGTTTCAGACGAAGATAAGCTTAAAAGAGAGCTTTTCAGACTGAAAGTCCCACTTGTATAAAATCTTGCATGATTTAAAAAGTTGAGCTTTTTTCACCAAATCTGCACTAAATATAAAAAAATCAGAATATTTCCAACCCAGGAAAGCAAGAATTATGATTCTAGCATGCATGGTTCAAAAGTTATTACCATTATTAAATGATTACTTTTTCGGACGTTTCAGGCGCAGATAAGCTTAAAAGAGAGCTTTTCAGACTGCAAATCCCACTTGTATGAAAACTTGCATAACTCAAAAAGTTGAGCTTTTTTCACCAAATATGCACCAGATATAGGAAATTCAGAAGATTTCCAACCCAGGAAAGCAAGATTTATGATTCTAGCATGCATGGTTCAAAAGTTATTATCATTACAAGAGAGCTTTTCAGACTGCAAGTCCCACTTGTATGAAAACTTGCATGACTTAAAAAGTTGAGCTTTTTTCACCAAATCTGCACCAGAGATAGAAAATTCAGAAGATTTCCAACCCAGGAAAGCAAGAATTATAATTCTAGCATGCATGGTTCAAAAGTTGTCCTTTTAAATGATTGCTTTTTCGGACGTTTCAGACGCAGATAAGGTTAAAAGAGAATTTTTCAGCCTGCAAGTCACACTTGTATGAAAACTTGCATAACTCAAAAAGTTGAGCTTTTTTCACCAAATCTGCACTAGATATAGACAATTCAGAAGATTTCCAACCCAGGAAAGCAAGAATTATGATTCTAGCATGCATGGTTCAAAAGTTATTGTCATTATTAAATGATTGCTTTTTCGGACGTTTCAGGCGGAGATAAGCTTAAAAGAGAGCTTTTTAGCCTGCAAGTCACACTTGTATGAAAACTTGCATAACTCAAAAAGTTGAGCTTTTTCACCAAATCTGCACTAAATATAGAACATTCAGAAGATTTCCAACCCAGGAAAGCAAGAATTATGATTCCAACATGTATGGTTAAAAAGTTATATTCATTATTAAATGATTGTTTTTCGGACGTTTCAGACGCAGATAAGCTTTAAAGAGAGCTTTTCAGACTGCAAGTCCCACTTGTATGAAAACTTGCATAACTTAAAAATTTGAGCTTTTTTTCACCAAATCTGCACTAAATATAGAAAATTCAGAAGATTTCCAACCCAGGAAAGCAAGAATTATGATTCTAGCATGCATGGTTCAAAAGTTATTGTCATTATTAAATGATTGCTTTTTCGGACGTTTCAGACGCAAATAAGCTTAAAAGAGAACTTTTCAGCCTGCAAGTCACACTTGTATGAAAACTTGCATAACTCAAAAAGTTGAGCTTTTTCACCAAATCTGCACCAGATATAGAAAATTTAGAAGATTTTCAACCCAGGAAAGCAAGAATTATGATTCTAGCATGCATGGTTAAAAAGTTATTATCATTATTAAATGATTGCTTTTTCGGACGTTTCAGACGCAGATAAGCTTAAAAGAGAGCTTTTCAGACTGCAAGTCCCACTTGTATGAAAACTTGCATAACTTAAAAATTTGTGCTTTTTTTCACCAAATCTGCACTAAATATAGAAAATTCAGAAGATTTCCAACCCAGGAAAGCAAGAATTATGATTCTAGCATGCATGGTTCAAAAGTTATTATCATTATTAAATGATTGCTTTTTCGGACGTTTCAGACGCAGATAAGCTTAAAAGAGAGCTTTTCAGACTGCAAGTCCCACTTGTATGAAAACTTGCATAACTCAAAAGGTTGAGCTTTTTTCACCAAATCTGCACTAAATATAGACAATTCAGAAGATTTCCAACCCAGGAAAGCAAGAATTATGATTCTAGCATGCATGGTTCAAAAGTTATTGTCATTATTAAATGATTGCTTTTTCGGACGTTTCAGACGCAAATAAGCTTAAAAGAGAACTTTTCAGCCTGCAAGTCACACTTGTATGAAAACTTGCATAACTCAAAAAGTTGAGCTCTTTTCACCAAATCTGCACTAAATATAGAAAATTAAGAAGATTTCCAACCCAGGAAAGCAAGAATTATGATTCTAGCATGCATGGTTCAAAAGTTATTGTCATTATTAAATGAATGCTTTTTCGGACGTTTCAGACGCAGAGAACTTTTCAGCCTGCAAGTCACACTTGTATGAAAACTTGCATAACTCAAAAAGTTGAGCTTTTTTCACCAAATCTGCACTAGATATAGACAATTCAGAACATTTCCAACCCAGGAAAGCAAGAATTATGATTCTAGCATGCAGTTAGGTAATCACGACAAAAAGAGAACTTTTCATCCTGCAAGTCACACTTGTATGAAAATTTGCATTACTCAAAAAGTTGAGCTTTTTTCACCAAATCTGCACTAAATATAGAAAATTCAGAAGATTTCCAACCCAGGAAAGCAAGAATTATGATTCTAGCATGCATGGTTCGAAAGTTATTGTCATTATTAAATGATTGTTTTTTCCAACGTTTAAGGCGCAGATAAGCTTAAAAGTCAGGCAACGAGAAGCAGGCTTGGAATACACAAAGGGATCGTGGTACCTTGAATGTTGGAGGCTCACTCATGGAAACGAGGAGTACACTCGAACATCCATCTCTGGACGCTGACAGCTTAAGTAGAAAGCTTCCACCAATCAGGAAAGCACGTTCCAGCACGCCAGCTGATTACCTCAGGTGGCTCCAGTTAGGTAATCACGACAAAAAGAGAACTTTTCAGCCTGCAAGTCCCACTTGTATGAAAACTTGCAAAACTCAAAAAGTTGAGCTTTTTTCACCATATCAGCACCAGATATAGAAAATTCAGAAGTTACCAACCCAGGAAAGCAAGAATTATGATTCTAGCATGCATGGTTCAAAAGTTATTGTCATTATTAAATGATTGCTTTTTCGGACGTTTCAGGCGCAGATAAGCTTAAAAGAGAGCTTTTCAGACTGAAAGTCCCACTTGTATGAAATCTTGCATGATTTAAAAAGTTGAGCTTTTTTCACCAAATATGCACCAGATATAGAAAATTCAGAAGATTTCCAACCCAGGAAAGCAAGAATTATAATTCTAGCATGCATGGTTCAAAAGTTATTATCATTATTAAATGATTGCTTTTTCGGACGTTTCAGACGAAGATAAGCTTTTCAGACTGAAAGTCCCACTTGTATGAAATCTTGCATGATTTAAAAAGTTGAGCTTTTTTCACCAAATCTGCACTAAATATAAAAAAATCAGAAGATTTCCAACCCAGGAGAGCAAGAATTATGATTCTAGTATGCATGGTTCAAAAGTTATATTCATTATTAAATGATTGCTTTTTCGGACATTTCAGGCGCAGATAACCTTAAAAGAGAGCTTTTCAGTCTGCAAGTCCCACTTGTATGAAAACTTGCATGATTTAAAAAGTTGAGCTTTTTTCACCAAATCTGCACTAAATATAGAAAAATTCAGAAGATTTCCAACCCAGGAAAGCAAGAATTATGATTCTAGTATGCATGGTTCAAAAGTTATATTCATTATTAAATGATTGCTTTTTCGGACATTTCAGACGCAGATAAGCCTAAAAGAGAGCTTTTCAGACTGCAAGTCCCACTTGTATGAAAACTTGCATGACTCAAAAAGTTGAGCTTTTTTCACCAAATATGCACCAGATATAGAAAATTCAGATGATTTCCAACCCAGGAAAGCAAGAATTATGATTCTAGCATGCATGGTTCAAAAGTTATTATCATTATTAAATGATTGCTTTTTCGGACGTTTACGGCGCAGATAAGCTTAAAAGAGAGCTTTTCAGACTGAAAGTCCCACTTGTATAAAATCTTGCATGATTTAAAAAGTTGAGCTTTTTCACCAAATATGCACCAGAGATAGAAAATTCAGAAGATTTCCAACCCAGAAAAGCAAGAATTAAGATTCTAGCATGCATGGTTCAAAAGTTATTATCATTATTAAATGATTGCTTTTTCTGACGTTTCGGACGAAGATAAGCTTAAAAGAGAGCTTTTCAGACTGAAAGTCCCACTTGTATGAAATCTTGCATGATTTAAAACGTTGAGCTTTTTTCACCAAATCTGCACTAAATATAAAAAAATCAGAAGATTTCCAACCCAGGAAAGCAAGAATTATGATTCTAGCATGCATGGTTCAAAAGTTATTGTCATTATTAAATGATTGCTTTTTTGGACGTTTCAGACGCAGATAAGCTTAAAAGAGAACTTTTAAGCCTGCAAGTCCCACTTGTATGAAAACTTGCATAACTCAAAAAGTTGAGCGTTTTTCACCAAATCTGCACTAAATATAGAAAATTCAGAAGATTTCCAACCCAGGAAAGCAAGAATTATGATTCTAGTATGCATGGTTCAAAAGTTATATTCATTATTAAATGATTGCTTTTTCGGACGTTTCAGACGCAGATAAGCTTTAAAGAGAGCGTTTCAGACTGCAAGTCCCACTTGTATGAAAACTTGCATGACTTAAAAAGTTGAGCTTTTTTCACCAAATCTGCACCAGAGATAGAAAATTCAGAAGATTTCCAACCCAGGAAAGCAAGAATTATGATTCTAGTATGCATGGTTCAAAAGTTATATTCATTATTAAATTATTGCTTTTACGGACGTTTCAGACTCAGATAAGCTTAAAAGAAAACTTTTCAGCCTGCAAGTCCCACTTGTATGAAAACTTGCATTACTCAAAAAGTTGAGCTTTTTTCACCAAATCTGCACTAAATATAGAAAATTCAGAAGATTTCCAACCCAGGAAAGCAAGAATTATGATTCTAGTATGCATGGTTCAAAAGTTATTATCATTATTAAATGATTGCTTTTTCGGACGTTTCAGACGAAGATAAGCTTAAAAGAGAGCTTTTCAGACTGAAAGTCCCACTTGTATAAAATCTTGCATGATTTAAAAAGTTGAGCTTTTTTCACCAAATCTGCACTAAATATAAAAAAATCAGAATATTTCCAACCCAGGAAAGCAAGAATTATGATTCTAGCATGCATGGTTCAAAAGTTATTACCATTATTAAATGATTACTTTTTCGGACGTTTCAGGCGCAGATAAGCTTAAAAGAGAGCTTTTCAGACTGCAAATCCCACTTGTATGAAAACTTGCATAACTCAAAAAGTTGAGCTTTTTTCACCAAATATGCACCAGATATAGGAAATTCAGAAGATTTCCAACCCAGGAAAGCAAGATTTATGATTCTAGCATGCATGGTTCAAAAGTTATTATCATTACAAGAGAGCTTTTCAGACTGCAAGTCCCACTTGTATGAAAACTTGCATGACTTAAAAAGTTGAGCTTTTTTCACCAAATCTGCACCAGAGATAGAAAATTCAGAAGATTTCCAACCCAGGAAAGCAAGAATTATAATTCTAGCATGCATGGTTCAAAAGTTGTCCTTTTAAATGATTGCTTTTTCGGACGTTTCAGACGCAGATAAGGTTAAAAGAGAATTTTTCAGCCTGCAAGTCACACTTGTATGAAAACTTGCATAACTCAAAAAGTTGAGCTTTTTTCACCAAATCTGCACTAGATATAGACAATTCAGAAGATTTCCAACCCAGGAAAGCAAGAATTTTGATTCTAGCGTGCATGGTTCAAAAGTTATTATCATTATTAAATGATTGCTTTTTCGGACGTTTCAGGCGCAGATAAGCTTAAAAGAGAATTTTTTCAGCCTGCAAGTCACACTTGTATGAAAACTTGCATAACTCAAAAAGTTGAGCTTTTTTCACCAAATCTGCACCAGATATAGAAAATTCAGAAGATTTCCAACCCAGGAAAGCAAGAATTATGATTCTAGCATGCATGGTTCAAAAGTTATTATCATTATTAAATGATTGCTTTTTCGGACGTTTCAGACGCAGATAAGCTTAAAAGAGAGCTTTTCAGACTGCAAGTCCCACTTGTATGAAAAATTGCATAACTCAAAAAGTTGAGCTTTTTTCACCAAATCTGCACTAAATATAGAAAATTCATAAGATTTCCAACCCAGGAAAGCAAGAATTATGATTCTAGCATGCATGGTTCAAAAGTTATTGTCATTATTAAATGATTGCTTTTTCAGACGTTTCAGGCGGAGATAAGCTTAAAAGAGAGCTTTTTAGCCTGCAAGTCACACTTGTATGAAAACTTGCATAACTCAAAAAGTTGAGCTTTTTTCACCAAATCTGCACTAAATATAGAAAATTCAGAAGATTTCCAACCCAGGAAAGCAAGAATTATGATTCCAACATGTATGGTTAAAAAGTTATTATCATTATTAAATGATTGCTTTTTCGGACGTTTCAGGCGCAGATAAGCTTAAAAGAGAGCTTTTCAGACTGCAAGTCCCACTTGTATGAAAACTTGCATAACTTAAAAATTTGAGCTTTTTTTCACCAAATCTGCACTAAATATAGAAAATTCAGAAGATTTCCAACCCAGGAAAGCAAGAATTATGATTCTAGCATGCATGGTTCAAAAGTTATTGTCATTATTAAATGATTGCTTTTTCGGACGTTTCAGACGCAAATAAGCTTAAAAGAGAACTTTTTAGCCTGCAAGTCACACTTGTATGAAAACTTGCATAACTCAAAAAGTTGAGCTTTTTCACCAAATCTGCACCAGATATAGAAAATTCAGAAGATTTTCAACCCAGGAAAGCAAGAATTATGATTCTAGCATGCATGGTTAAAAAGTTATTATCATTATTAAATGATTGCTTTTTCGGACGTTTCAGACGCAGATAAGCTTAAAAGAGAGCTTTTCAGACTGCAAGTCCCACTTGTATGAAAACTTGCATAACTTAAAAATTTGTGCTTTTTTTCACCAAATCTGCACTAAATATAGAAAATTCAGAAGATTTCCAACCCAGGAAAGCAAGAATTATGATTCTAGCATGCATGGTTCAAAAGTTATTATCATTATTAAATGATTGCTTTTTCGGACGTTTCAGACGCAGATAAGCTTAAAAGAGAGCTTTTCAGACTGCAAGTCCCACTTGTATGAAAACTTGCATAACTCAAAAGGTTGAGCTTTTTTCACCAAATCTGCACTAAATATAGACAATTCAGAAGATTTCCAACCCAGGAAAGCAAGAATTATGATTCTAGCATGCATGGTTCAAAAGTTATTGTCATTATTAAATGATTGCTTTTTCGGACGTTTCAGACGCAAATAAGCTTAAAAGAGAACTTTTCAGCCTGCAAGTCACACTTGTATGAAAACTTGCATAACTCAAAAAGTTGAGCTTTTTTCACCAAATCTGCACTAAATATAGAAAATTCAGAAGATTTCCAACCCAGGAAAGCAAGAATTATGATTCTAGCATGCATGGTTCAAAAGTTATTGTCATTATTAAATGAATGCTTTTTCGGACGTTTCAGACGCAGATAAGCTTAAAAGAGAACTTTTCAGCCTGCAAGTCACACTTGTATGAAAACTTGCATAACTCAAAAAGTTGAGCTTTTTTCACCAAATCTGCACTAGATATAGACAATTCAGAACATTTCCAACCCAGGAAAGCAAGAATTATGATTCTAGCATGCAGTTAGGTAATCACGACAAAAAGAGAACTTTTCATCCTGCAAGTCACACTTGTATGAAAATTTGCATTACTCAAAAAGTTGAGCTTTTTTCACCAAATCTGCACTAAATATAGAAAATTCAGAAGATTTCCAACCCAGGAAAGCAAGAGTTATGATTCTAGCATGCATGGTTCGAAAGTTATTGTCATTATTAAATGATTGTTTTTTCCAACGTTTAAGGCGCAGATAAGCTTAAAAGTCAGGCAACGAGAAGCAGGCTTGGAATACACAAAGGGATCGTGGTACCTTGAATGTTGGAGGCTCACTCATGGAAACGATGAGTACACTCGAACATCCATCTCTGGACGCTGACAGCTTAAGTAGAAAGCTTCCACCAATCAGGAAAGCACGTTCCAGCACGCCAGCTGATTACCTCAGGTGGCTCCAGTTAGGTAATCACGACAAAAAGAGAACTTTTCAGCCTGCAAGTCCCACTTGTATGAAAACTTGCAAAACTCAAAAAGTTGAGCTTTTTTCACCATATCAGCACCAGATATAGAAAATTCAGAAGTTACCAACCCAGGAAAGCAAGAATTATGATTCTAGCATGCATGGTTCAAAAGTTATTGTCATTATTAAATGATTGCTTTTTCGGACGTTTCAGGCGCAGATAAGCTTAAAAGAGAGCTTTTCAGACTGAAAGTCCCACTTGTATGAAATCTTGCATGATTTAAAAAGTTGAGCTTTTTTCACCAAATATGCACCAGATATAGAAAATTCAGAAGATTTCCAACCCAGGAAAGCAAGAATTATAATTCTAGCATGCATGGTTCAAAAGTTATTATCATTATTAAATGATTGCTTTTTCGGACGTTTCAGACGAAGATAAGCTTAAAAGAGAGCTTTTCAGACTGAAAGTCCCACTTGTATGAAATCTTGCATGATTTAAAAAGTTGAGCTTTTTTCACCAAATCTGCACTAAATATAAAAAAATCAGAAGATTTCCAACCCAGGAAAGCAAGAATTATGATTCTAGTATGCATGGTTCAAAAGTTATATTCATTATTAAATGATTGCTTTTTCGGACGTTTCAGGCGCAGATAACCTTAAAAGAGAGCTTTTCAGTCTGCAAGTCCCACTTGTATGAAAACTTGCATGATTTAAAAAGTTGAGCTTTTTTCACCAAATCTGCACTAAATATAGAAAAATTCAGAAGATTTCCAACCCAGGAAAGCAAGAATTATGATTCTAGTATGCATGGTTCAAAAGTTATATTCATTATTAAATGATTGCTTTTTCGGACATTTCAGACGCAGATAACCTTAAAAGAGAGCTTTTCAGACTGCAAGTCCCACTTGTATGAAAACTTGCATGACTCAAAAAGTTGAGCTTTTTTCACCAAATATGCACCAGATATAGAAAATTCAGATGATTTCCAACCCAGGAAAGCAAGAATTATGATTCTAGCATGCATGGTTCAAAAGTTATTATCATTATTAAATGATTGCTTTTTCGGACGTTTACGGCGCAGATAAGCTTAAAAGAGAGCTTTTCAGACTGAAAGTCCCACTTGTATGAAATCTTGCATGATTTAAAAAGTTGAGCTTTTTCACCAAATATGGACCAGAGATAGAAAATTCAGAAGATTTCCAACCCAGAAAAGCAAGAATTAAGATTCTAGCATGCATGGTTCAAAAGTTATTATCATTATTAAATGATTGCTTTTTCTGACGTTTCGGACGAAGATAAGCTTAAAAGAGAGCTTTTCAGACTGAAAGTCCCACTTGTATGAAATCTTGCATGATTTAAAACGTTGAGCTTTTTTCACCAAATCTGCACTAAATATAAAAAAATCAGAAGATTTCCAACCCAGGAAAGCAAGAATTATGATTCTAGCATGCATGGTTCAAAAGTTATTGTCATTATTAAATGATTGCTTTTTTGGACGTTTCAGACGCAGATAAGCTTAAAAGAGAACTTTTAAGCCTGCAAGTCCCACTTGTATGAAAACTTGCATAACTCAAAAAGTTGAGCTTTTTTCACCAAATATAGAAAATTCAGAAGTTTCCAACCCAGGAAAGCAAGAATTATGATTCTAGCATGC
The DNA here is from genome assembly GCF_059441175.1 of Urocampus carinirostris. NCBI lineage: Eukaryota > Metazoa > Chordata > Actinopteri > Syngnathiformes > Syngnathidae > Urocampus > Urocampus carinirostris. Next base: position 42,899 of record NW_028283128.1, read on the forward strand.
ATGGTTCAAAAGTTATTGTCATTATTAAATGATTGCTTATTCGGACGTTTCAGACGCAGATAATCTTAAAAGAGAACTTTTTAGCCTGCAAGTCACACTTGTATGAAAACTTGCATAACTCAAAAAGTTGAGCTTTTTTCACCATATCACATCAGATATAGAAAATTCAGAAGTTTCCAACCCAGGAAAGCAAGAATTATGATTCTAGCATGCATGGTTCAAAAGTTATTGTCATTATTAAATGATGGCTTTTTCGGACGTTTCAGGCGCAGATAAGCTTAATAGAGAGCTTTTCAGACTGCAAGTCCCACTTGTATGAAAACTTGCATAACTCAAAAAGTTGAGCGTTTTTCAACAAATCTGCACCAGATATATAAAATTCAGAAGATTTCCAACCCAGGAAAGCAAGAATTATGATTCTAGCATGCATGGTTCAAAAGTTATTATCATTATTAAATGATTGCTTTTTCGGACGTTTCAGACGAAGATAAGCTTAAAAGAGAGCTTTTCAGACTGAAAGTCCCACTTGTATGAAATCTTGCATGATTTAAAAAGTTGAGCTTTTTTCACCAAATATGCACCAGATATAGAAAATTCAGAAGATTTCCAACCCAGGAAAGCAAGAATTATGATTCTAGCATGCATGGTTCAAAAGTTATTATTATTAAATGATTGCTTTTTCGGACGTTTCAGACGCAGATAAGCTTAAAAGAGAGCTTTTCAGACTGCAAGTCCCACTTGTATGAAAACTTGCATAACTCAAAAAGTTGAGCTTTTTTCACCAAATCTGCACTAAATATAGAAAATTCAGAAGATTTCCAACCCAGGAAAGCAAGAATTATGATTCTAGCATGCATGGTTCAAAAGTTATTGTCATTATTAAATGATTGCTTTTTCAGACGTTTCAGGCACAGATAAGCTTAAAAGAGAGCTTTTCAGCCTGCAAGTCACACTTGTATGAAAACTTACATTACTCAAAAAGTTGAGCTTTTTTTCACCAAATCTGCACCAGATATAGAAAATTCAGAAGATTTCCAACCCAGGAAAGCAAGAATTATGATTCTAGCATGCATGGTTCAAAAGTTATTGTCATTATTAAATGATTTCTTTTTCAGACGTTTCAGGCACAGATAAGCTTAAAAGAGAGCTTTTCAGCCTGCAAGTCACACTTGTATGAAAACTTACATTACTCAAAAAGTTGACCTTTTTTCACTAAATCTGCACCAGATATAGAAAATTCAGAAGATTTCCAACCCAGGAAAGCAAGAATTATGATTCTAGCATGCAGGGTTCAAAAGTTATTATCATTATTAAATGATTACTTTTTCGGACGTTTCAGACGCAGATAAGCTTAAAAGAGAGCTTTTCAGACTTCAAGTCCCACTTGTATGAAAATTTGCATAACTCAAAAAGTTGAGCATTTTTCACCAAATCTGCACTAAATATAGACAATTCAGAAGATTTCCAACCCAGGAAAGCAATAATTATGATTCTAGCATGCATGGTTCAAAAGTTATTATCATTATTAAATGATTGCTTTTTCGGACGTTTCAGGCGCAGATAACCTTAAAAGAGAGCTTTTCAGTCTGCAAGTCCCACTTGTATGAAAACTTGCATGATTTAAAAAGTTGAGCTTTTTTCACCAAATCTGCACTAAATATAGAAAAATTCAGAAGATTTCCAACCCAGGAAAGCAAGAATTATGATTCTAGTATGCATGGTTCAAAAGTTATATTCATTATTAAATGATTGCTTTTTCGGACATTTCAGACGCACATAAGCCTAAAAGAGAGCTTTTCAGACTGCAAGTCCCACTTGTATGAAAACTTGCATGACTCAAAAAGTTGAGCTTTTTTCACCAAATATGCACCAGATATAGAAAATTCAGATGATTTCCAACCCAGGAAAGCAAGAATTATGATTCTAGCATGCATGGTTCAAAAGTTATTATCATTATTAAATGATTGCTTTTTCGGACGTTTACGGCGCAGATAAGCTTAAAAGAGAGCTTTTCAGACTGAAAGTCCCACTTGTATGAAATCTTGCATGATTTAAAAAGTTGAGCTTTTTCACCAAATATGGACCAGAGATAGAAAATTCAGAAGATTTCCAACCCAGAAAAGCAAGAATTAAGATTCTAGCATGCATGGTTCAAAAGTTATTATCATTATTAAATGATTGCTTTTTCTGACGTTTCGGACGAAGATAAGCTTAAAAGAGAGCTTTTCAGACTGAAAGTCCCACTTGTATGAAATCTTGCATGATTTAAAACGTTGAGCTTTTTTCACCAAATCTGCACTAAATATAAAAAAATCAGAAGATTTCCAACCCAGGAAAGCAAGAATTATGATTCTAGCATGCATGGTTCAAAAGTTATTGTCATTATTAAATGATTGCTTTTTTGGACGTTTCAGACGCAGATAAGCTTAAAAGAGAACTTTTAAGCCTGCAAGTCCCACTTGTATGAAAACTTGCATAACTCAAAAAGTTGAGCTTTTTTCACCAAATATAGAAAATTCAGAAGTTTCCAACCCAGGAAAGCAAGAATTATGATTCTAGCATGCATGGTTCAAAAGTTATTGTCATTATTAAATGATTGCTTATTCGGACGTTTCAGACGCAGATAATCTTAAAAGAGAACTTTTTAGCCTGCAAGTCACACTTGTATGAAAACTTGCATAACTCAAAAAGTTGAGCTTTTTTCACCATATCACATCAGATATAGAAAATTCAGAAGTTTCCAACCCAGGAAAGCAAGAATTATGATTCTAGCATGCATGGTTCAAAAGTTATTGTCATTATTAAATGATGGCTTTTTCGGACGTTTCAGGCGCAGATAAGCTTAATAGAGAGCTTTTCAGACTGCAAGTCCCACTTGTATGAAAACTTGCATAACTCAAAAAGTTGAGCGTTTTTCAACAAATCTGCACCAGATATATAAAATTCAGAAGATTTCCAACCCAGAAAAGCAAGAATTATGATTCTAGCATGCATGGTTCAAAAGTTATTATCATTATTAAATGATTGCTTTTTCGGACGTTTCAGACGAAGATAAGCTTAAAAGAGAGCTTTTCAGACTGAAAGTCCCACTTGTATGAAATCTTGCATGATTTAAAAAGTTGAGCTTTTTTCACCAAATATGCACCAGATATAGAAAATTCAGAAGATTTCCAACCCAGAAAAGCAAGAATTATGATTCTAGCATGCATGGTTCAAAAGTTATTATCATTATTAAATGATTGCTTTTTCGGACGTTTCGGACGAAGATAAGCTTAAAAGAGAGCTTTTCAGACTGAAAGTCCCACTTGTATGAAATCTTGCATGATTTAAAAAGTTGAGCTTTTTTCACCAAATCTGCACTAAATATAAAAAAATCAGAAGATTTCCAACCCAGGAAAGCAAGAATTATGATTCTAGCATGCATGGTTCAAAAGTTATTGTCATTATTAAATGATTGCTTTTTCGGACGTTTCAGACGCAGATAATCTTAAAAGAGAACTTTTTAGCCTGCAAGTCACACTTGTATGAAAACTTGCATAACTCAAAAAGTTGAGCTTTTTTCACCATATCACATCAGATATAGAAAATTCAGAAGTTTCCAACCCAGGAAAGCAAGAATTATGATTCTAGCATGCATGGTTCAAAAGTTATTGTCATTATTAAATGATGGCTTTTTCGGACGTTTCAGGCGCAGATAAGCTTAAAAGAGAGCTTTTCAGACTGCAAGTCCCACTTGTATGAAAACTTGCATAACTCAAAAAGTTGAGCGTTTTTCACCAAATCTGCACTAAATATAGAAAATTCAGAAGATTTCCAACCCAGGAAAGCAAGAATTATGATTCTAGTATGCATGGTTCAAAAGTTATATTCATTATTAAATGATTGCTTTTTCGGTACTTTCGGACGCAGATAAGCTATAAAGAGAGCGTTTCAGACTGCAAGTCCCACTTGTATGAAAACTTGCATGACTTAAAAAGTTGAGCTTTTTTCACCAAATCTGCACCAGAGATAGAAAATTCAGAAGATTTCCAACCCAGGAAAGCAAGAATTATGATTCTAGTATGCATGTTCAAAAGTTATATTCATTATTAAATGATTGCTTTTTGGACGTTTCAGACGCAGATAAGCTTAAAAGAAAACTTTTCAGACTGCAAGTCCCACTTGTATGAAAACTTGCATAACTCAAAAGTTGAGCTTTTTTCACCAAATATGCACCAGATATAGAAAATTCAGAAGATTTCCACCCAGGAAAGCAAGAATTATCATTCTAGCATGCATGGTTCAAAAGTTATTATCATTATTAAATTATTGCTTTTACGGACGTTTCAGACTCAGATAAGCTTAAAAGAAAACTTTTCAGCCTGCAAGTCCCACTTGTATGAAAACTTGCATTACTCAAAAAGTTGAGCTTTTTTCACCAAATCTGCACTAAATATAGAAAATTCAGAAGATTTCCAACCCAGGAAAGCAAGAATTATGATTCTAGTATGCATGGTTCAAAAGTTATATTCATTATTAAATGATTGCTTTTTTGACGTTTCAGACGCAGATAAGCTTAAAAGAGAGCTTTTCAATCTGCAAGTCCCACTTATATGAAAACTTGCATAACTCAAAAAGTTGAGCTTTTTTCAACAAATCTGCACCAGATATAAAAAATTCAGAAGATTTCCAACCCAGGAAAGCAAGAATTATGATTCTAGCATGCATGGTTCAAAAGTTATTATCATTATTAAATGATTGCTTTTTCGGACGTTTCAGACGAAGATAAGCTTAAAAGAGAGCTTTTCAGACTGAAAGTCCCACTTGTATGAAATCTTGCATGATTTAAAAAGTTGAGCTTTTTTCACCAAATCTGCACTAAATATAAAAAATCAGAAGATTTCCAACCCAGGAAAGCAAGAATTATGATTCTAGCATGCATGGTTCAAAAGTTATTACCATTATTAAATGATTACTTTTTCGGACGTTTCAGGCGCAGATAAGCTTAAAAGAGAGCTTTTCAGACTGCAAATCCCACTTGTATGAAAACTTGCATAACTCAAAAAGTTGAGCTTTTTTCACCAAATATGCACCAGATATAGGAAATTCAGAAGATTTCCAACCCAGGAAATAAGATTTATGATTCTAGCATGCATGGTTCAAAAGTTATTATCATTACAAGAGAGCTTTTCAGACTGCAAGTCCCACTTGTATGAAAACTTGCATGACTTAAAAAGTTGAGCTTTTTTCACCAAATCTGCACCAGAGATAGAAAATTCAGAAGATTTCCAACCCAGGAAAGCAAGAATTATAATTCTAGCATGCATGGTTCAAAAGTTGTCCTTTTAAATGATTGCTTTTTCGGACGTTTCAGACGCAGATAAGGTTAAAGAGAATTTTTCAGCCTGCAAGTCACACTTGTATGAAAACTTGCATAACTCAAAAAGTTGAGCTTTTTTCACCAAATCTGCACTAGATATAGACAATTCAGAAGATTTCCAACCAGGAAAGCAAGAATTTTGATTCTAGCGTGCATGGTTCAAAAGTTATTATCATTATTAAATGATTGCTTTTTCGGACGTTTCAGGCGCAGATAAGCTTAAAAGAGAATTTTTTCAGCCTGCAAGTCACACTTGTATGAAAACTTGCATAACTCAAAAAGTTGAGCTTTTTTCACCAAATCTGCACTAGATATAGACAATTCAGAAGATTTCCAACCCAGGAAAGCAAGAATTATGATTCTAGCATGCATGGGTTCAAAAGTTATTATCATTATTAAATGATTGCTTTTTCGGACGTTTCAGACGCAGATAAGCTTAAAAAAGAGAGCTTTTCAACCTGCAAGTCACACTTGTATGAAAACTTACATGACTCAAAATGTTGAGCTTTTTTCACCAAATCTGCACCAGATATAGAAAATTCAGAAGATTTCCAACCCAGGAAAGCAAGAATTATGATTCTAGCATGCATGGTTCAAAAGTTATTATCATTATTAAATGATTGCTTTTTCGGACGTTTCAGACGCAGATAAGCTTAAAAGAGAGCTTTTCAGACTGCAAGTCCCACTTGTATGAAAAATTGCATAACTCAAAAAGTTGAGCTTTTTTTCACCAAATCTGCACTAAATATAGAAAATTCATAAGATTTCCAACCCAGGAAAGCAAGAATTATGATTCTGGCATGCATGGTTCAAAAGATATTGTCATTATTAAATGATTGCTTTTTCAGACGTTTCAGGCGCAGATAAGCTTAAAAGAGAGCTTTTCAACCTGCAACTCACACTTGTATGAAAACTTACATTACTCAAAAAGTTGAGCTTTTTTCACCAAATCTGCACCAGATATAGAAAATTCATAAGATTTCCAACCCAGGAAAGCAAGAATTATGATTCTAGCATGCATGGTTCAAAAGTTATTATCATTATTAAATGATTGCTTTTTCTGACGTTTCAGACGAAGATAAGCTTAAAAGAGAGCTTTTCAGACTGCAAGTCCCACTTGTATGAAATCTTGCATGATTTAAAAAAGTTGAGCTTTTTTCACTAAATCTGCACCAGAGATAGAAAATTCAGAAGATTTCCAACCCAGGAAAGCAAGAATTATGATTCTAGCATGCATGGTTCAAAAGTTAATATTATTAAATGATTGCTTTTTCGGACGTTTCAGACGCAGATAAGCTTAAAAGAGAGCTTTTCAGACTGCAAGTCCCACTTGTATGAAAACTTGCATAACTCAAAAAGTTGAGCTTTTTTTCACCAAATCTGCACCAGATATAGAAAATTCAGAAGATTTCCAACCCAGGAAAGCAAGAATCATGATTCTAGCATGCATGGTTCAAAAGTTATTGTCATTATTAAATGATTGCTTTTTCAGACGTTTCAGGCACAGATAAGCTTAAAAGAGAGCTTTTCAGCCTGCAAGTCACACTTGTATGAAAACTTACATTACTCAAAAAGTTGAGCTTTTTTCACCAAATCTGCACCAGATATAGAAAATTCAGAAGATTTCCAACCCAGGAAAGCAAGAATTATGATTCTAGCATGCATGGTTCAAAAGTTATTGTCATTATTAAATGATTTCTTTTTCAGACGTTTCAGGCACAGATAAGCTTAAAAGAGAGCTTTTCAGCCTGCAAGTCACACTTGTATGAAAACTTACATTACTCAAAAAGTTGAGCTTTTTCACTAAATCTGCACCAGATATAGAAAATTCAGAAGATTTCCAACCCAGGAAAGCAAGAATTATGATTCTAGCATGCAGGGTTCAAAAGTTATTATCATTATTAAATGATTGCTTTTTCGACGTTTCAGACGCAGATAAGCTTAAAAGAGAGCTTTTCAGACTGCAAGTCCCACTTGTATGAAAACTTGCATAATTTAAAAAGTTGAGCTTTTCTCACCAAATTTGCACTAAATATAGAAAATTCAGACGATTTCCAACCCAGGAAAGCAAGAATTATGATTCTAACATGCTTGGTTCAAAAGTTATTATCATTAATAAATGATTGCTTTTTCGCACATTTCAGACGCAGATAAGCTTAAAAGAGAACTTTTCATCCTGCAAGTCACACTTGTATGAAAACTTGCATAACTCAAAAAGTTGAGCTTTTTTCACCAAATCTGCACTAAATATAGAAAATTCAGAAGATTTCCAACCCAGGAAAGCAAGATTATGATTCTAGCATGCAGGGTTCAAAAGTTATTATCATTATTAAATGATTGCTTTTTCGGACGTTTCAGACGCAGATAAGCTTAAAAGAGATCTTTTCAGACTTCAAGTCCCACTTGTATGAAAACTTGCATAATTTAAAAAGTTGAGCTTTTTTCACCAAATCTGCACTAAATATAGAAAATTCAGAAGATTTCCAACCCAGGAAGAGAGAATTATGATTCTAGCATGCAAGGTTCAAAAGTTATTGTCATTATTAAATGATTGCTTTTTCAGACGTTTCAGGCGCAGATAAGCTTAAAAGAGAGCTTTTCTACCTACAAGTCACACTTGTATGAAAACTTACATTACTCAAAAAGTTGAGCTTTTTCACCATATCTGCACCAGATATAGAAAATTCAGAAGATTTCCAACCCAGGAAAGCAAGATTATGATTCTAGCATGCATGGTTCAAAAGTTATTGTCATTATTAAATGATTGCTTTTTCGGACGTTCAGACGCAGATAAGCTTAAAAGAGAGCTTTTCAGACTGCAAGTCCCACTTGTATGAAAACTTGCATAACTCAAAAAGTTGAGCTTTTTTAACCAAATCTGCACTAGATATAGACAATTCAGAAGATTGCCAACCCAGGAAAGCAAGAATTATGATTCCAACATGCATGGTTCAAAAGTTATATTCATTATTAAATGATTGCTTTTCGGACGTTTCAGGCGCAGATAAGCTTAAAAGAGAGCTTTTCAGACTGCAAGTCACACTTGTATGAAAACTTGCATAACTCAAAAAGTTGAGCTTTTTTCACCAAATCTGCACTAAATATAGAAAATTCAGAAGATTTCCAACACAGGAAAGCAAGAATTATGATTCTAGCATGCATGGTTCAAAAGTTACTGTCATTATTAAATGATTGCTTTTTCGGACGTTTCAGGCGCAGATAAGCTTAAAAGAGACCTTTTCAGCCTGCAAGTCACACTTGTATGAAAACTTGCATAACTCAAAAAGTTGAGCTTTTTCACCAAATCTGCACTAAATATAGAAAATTCAGAAGATTTCCAACCCAGGAAAGCAAGAATTATGATTCTAGCATGCATGGTTCAAAAGTTATTGTCCTAAGAAAATGATTGCTTTTTCGGACGTTTCAGGCGCAGATAAGCTTAAAAGAGAGCATTTCAGCCTGCAAGTCACACTTGTATGAAAACTTGCATAACTCAAAAAGTTGAGCTTTTTCACCAAATCTGCACTAAATATAGAAAATTCAGAAGATTTCCAACCCAGGAACGCAAGAATTATGATTCTAGCATGCAGGGTTCAAAAGTTATTATCATTATTAAATGATTGCTTTTTCGGACGTTTCAGACGCAGATAAGCTTAAAAGAGAGCTTTTCAGACTTCAAGTCCCACTTGTATGAAAACTTGCATAATTTAAAAGGTTGAGCTTTTTTCACTAAATCTGCACTAAATATAGAAAATTCAGAAGATTGCCAACTCAGGAAAGCAAGAATTATGATTCTAGCATGCATGGTTCAAAAGTTATTATCATTATTAAATGATTGCTTTTTCGGACGTTTCAGGCGCAGATAAGCTTAAAAGAGAGCATTTCAGCCTACAAGTCACACTTGTATGAAAACTTGCATAACTTAAAAAGTTGAGCTTTTTCCACTAAATATGCACTAAATATAGAAAATTCAGAAGATTTCCAACCCAGGAAAGAGAGAATTATGATTCTAGCATGCAAGGTTCAAAAGTTATTGTCATTATTAATTGATTGCTTTTTCAGACGTTTCAGGCGCAGATAAGCTTAAAAGAGACCTTTTCAGCCTGCAAGTCACACTTGTATGAAAACTTGCATAACTCAAAAAGTTGAGCTTTTTTCACCAAATCTGCACAAAATATAGAAAATTCAGAAGATTTCCAACCGAGGAAAGCAAGAATTATGATTCTAGCATGCATGGTTCAAAAGTTATTATCATTATTAAATGATTGCTTTTTCGGACGTTTCAGGCGCAGATAAGCTTAAAAGAGAGCTTTTCAACCTGCAAGTCCCACTTGTATGAAAACTTGCATAACTCAAAAAGTTGAGCTTTTTTCACCAAATCTGCACTAGATATAGACAATTCAGAAGATTTCCAACCCAGGAAAGCAAAAATTATGATTCTAGCATGCATGGTTCAAAAGTTATTATCATTATTAAATGATTGCTTTTTCGGACGTTTCAGGCGCAGATAAGCTTAAAAGAGAGCTTTTCAACCTGCAAGTCCCACTTGTATGAAAACTTGCATAACTCAAAAAGTTGAGCTTTTTTCACCAAATCTGCACTAGATATAGACAATTCAGAAGATTTCCAACCCAGGAAAGAAATAATTACAATTCTAGCATGCATGGTTCAAAAGTTATTATCATTATTAAATGATTGCTTTTTCGGACGTTTAAGGCGCAGATAAGCTTAAAAGAGAACTTTTCAACCTGCAAGTCCCACTTGTATGAAAACTTGCATAACTCAAAAAGTTCAGCTTTTTTCACCAAATCTGCACTAGATATAGACAATTCAGAAGATTTCCAACCCAGGAAAGCAAAAATTATGATTCTAGCATGCATGGTTCAAAAGTTATTATCATTATTAAATGATTGCTTTTTCGGACGTTTCAGACGCAGATAAGCTTTAAAGAGAGCTTTTCAGACTGCAAGTCCGACTTGTATGAAAACTTGCATGACTTAAAAAGTTGAGCTTTTTTCACCAAATCTGCACTAAATATAGAAAATTCAGAAGGTTTCCAACCGAGGAAAGCAAGAATTATGATTCTAGCATGCATTGTTCACAAGTTATTATCATTATTAAATGATTGCTTTTTCGGACGTTTCAGACGCAGAAAAGCTTAAAAGAGAGCTTTTCAGACTGCAAGTCCCACTTGTATGAGAACTTGCATAACTTAAAAAGTTGAGCTTTTTCCACTAAATATGCACTAAATATAGAAAATTCAGAAGATTTCCAACCGAGGAAAGCAAGAATTATGATTCTAGCATGCATGGTTCAAAAGTTATTATCATTATTAAATGAATGCTTTTTCGGACGTTTCAGATGCAGATAAGCTTAAAAGAGTGCTTTTTAGACTGCAAGTCACACTTGTATGAAAACTTGCATAACTCAAAAAGTTGACCTTTTTTCACCAAATCTGCACTAGATATATAAAATTCAGAAGATTTCCAACCCAGGAAAGCAAGAATTATGATTCTAGCATGCATGGTTCAAAAGTTATTGTCATTATTAAATGATTGCTTTTTCGGACGTTTCAGGCGCAGATAAGCTTAAAAGAGAGCTTTTCAGCGTGCAAGTCACACTTGTATGAAAACTTGCATAACTCAAAAAGTTGAGCTTTTTTCACCAAATCTGCACCAGATATAGAATATTCAGAAGATTTCCCACCCAGGAAAGCAAGAATTATTATTCTAGCATGCATAGTTCAAAAGTTATTATCATTGTTAAATGATTGCTTTTTGGGATGTTTCAGACGCAGATAAGCTTAAAAGAGAGCTTTTTAGACTGCAAGTCACACTTGTATGAAAACTTGCATAACTCAAAAAGTTGAGCTTTTTTCACCAAATCTGCACTAGATATAGAAAATTCAGAAGATTTCCAACCCAGGAAAGAGAGAATTATGATTTTAGTATGCATGGTTCAAAAGTTATATTCATTATTAAATGATTACTTTTTCGGACGTTTCAGGCGCAGATAAGCTTAAAAGAGAGCTTTTCAGACTGCAAGTCACACTTGTATGAAAACTTGCATAACTCAAAATGTTGACCTTTTTTCACCAAATCTGCACCAGATATAGAAAATTCAGAAGATTTCCAACCCAGGAAAGCAAGAATTATGATTCTAGCATGCATGGTTCAAAAGTTATTATCATTATTAAATGATTGCTTTTTCGGACGTTTCAGACGCAGATAAGCTTAAAAGAGAGCTTTTCAGACTGCATGTCCCACTTGTATGAAAACTTGCATTACTCAAAAAGTTGAGCTTTTTTCACCAAATCTGCACTAGATATAGACAATTCAGAAGATTTCCAACCGAGGAAAGCAAGAATTATGATTCTAGCATGCATGGTTCAAAAGTTATTATCATTATTAAATGATTGCTTTTTCGGACGTTTCAGACGCAGATACGCTTAAAAGAGAGCTTTTCAGACTGCAAGTCCCACTTGTATGAGAACTTGCATAACTTAAAAAGTTGAGCTTTTTTTCACCAAATCTGCACTAGATATATAAAATTCAGAAGATTTCCAACCCAGGAAAGCAAGAATTATGATTCTAGCATGCATGGTTTAAAAGTTATTGTCATTAATAAATGATTGCTTTTTCGGACGTTTCAGGCGCAGATAAGCTTAAAAGAGAGCTTTTCAGCGTGCAAGTCACACTTGTATGAAAACTTACATTACTCAAAAAGTTGAGCTTTTTTCACCAAATCTGCACCAGATATAGAGAATTCAGAAGATTTCCAACCCAGGAAAGCAAGAATTATGATTCTAGCATGCATGGTTCAAAAGTTATTGTCATTATTAAATGATTGCTTTTTCGGACGTTTCAGACTCAGATAAGCTTAAAAGAGAACTTTTCATCCTGCAAGTCCCACTTGTATGAAAACTTGCATAATTTAAAAAGTTGAGCTTTTTTCACTAAATCTGCACTAAATATAGAAAATTCAGAATATTGCCAACTCAGGAAAGCAAGAATTATGATTCTAGCATGCATGGTTCAAAAGTTATTATCATTATTAAATGATTGCTTTTTCGGACGTTTCAGACGCAGATAAGCTTAAAAGAAAGCTTTTCAGACTGCAAGTCCCATTTGTATGAAAACTTGCATTACTCAAAAAGTTGAGCTTTTTTACCAAATATGCACCAGATATAGAAAATTCAGAAGATTTCCAACCCAGGAAAGCAAGAATTATGATTCTAGCATGCATGGTTCAAAAGTTATTATCATTATTAAATGATTGCTTTTTCGGACGTTTCAGACGAAGATAAGCTTAAAAAAGAGCTTTTCAGACTGAAAGTGCCACTTGTATGAAATCTCGCATGATTTAAAAAGTTGAGCTTTTTTCACCAAATCTGCACTAAATATAGAAAATTCAGAAGATTTCCAACCCAGGAAAGCAAGAATTATGATTCTAACATGCTTGGTTCAAAAGTTATTATCATTATTAAATGATTGCTTTTTTGGACATTTCAGACGCAGATAAGCTTAAAAGAGAGCTTTTCAGACTGCAAGTCCCACTTGTATGAAAACTTGCATAACTCAAAAAGTTGAGCTTTTTTCACCAAATCTGCACTAAATATAGAAAATTCAGAAGATTTCCAACCCAGGAAAGCAAGAATTATGATTATAGCATGCATGGTTCAAAAGTTATTGTCATTATTAAACGATTGCTTTTTCAGACGTTTCAGGCGCAGATAAGCTTAAAAGAGAGCTTTTCAACCTACAAGTCACACTTGTATGAAAACTTGCATTACTCAAAAAGTTGTGCTTTTTCACCAAATCTGCACTAGATATAGAAAATTCAGAAAATTTCCAACCCAGGAAAGCAAGAATTATGATTTTAGCATGCATGGTTCAAAAGTTATATTGATTATTAAATGATTGCTTTTTCGGACGTTTCAGGCGCAGATAAGCTTAAAAGAGAGCTTTTCAGCCTTCAAGTCACACTTATATGAAAACTTGCATAACTCAAAAAGTTGAGCTTTTTTCACCAAATCTGCACTAAATATAGAAAATTCAGAAGATTTCCAACCCAGGAAAGCAAGAATTATGATTCTAGCATGCATGGTTCAAAAGTTATTATCATTATTAAATGATTGCTTTTTCGGACGTTTCAGGCGCAGATAAGCTTAAAAGAGAGCTTTTCAGACTGCAAGTCCCACTTGTATGAAAACTTGCATAACTCAAAAAGTTGAGCTTTTTTCACCAAATCTGGACTAGATATAGACAATTCAGAAGATTTCCAACCCAGGAAAGCAAGAATTATGATTCTAGTATGCATGGTTCAAAAGTTATTATCATTATTAAATGATTGCTTTTTCAGACGTTTCAGGCGAAGACAAGCTTAAAAGAGAGCTTTTCAACCCGCAAGTCACACTTGTATGAAAACTTACATTACTTAAAAAGTTGAGCTTTTTTCACCAAATCTGCACCAGATATAGAGAATTCAGAAGATTTCCAACCCAGGAAAGCAAGAATTATGATTCTAGCATGCATGGTTCAAAAGTTATTGTCATTATTAAATGATTGCTTTTTCGGACGTTTCAGACTCAGATAAGCTTAAAAGAGAACTTTTCATCCTGCAAGTCCCACTTGTATGAAAACTTGCATAATTTAAAAAGTTGAGCTTTTTTCACTAAATCTGCACCAGATATAGAAAATTCAGAAGATTTCCAACCCAGGAAAGCAAGAATTATGATTCTAGCATGCATGGTTCAAAAGTTATTATCATTATTAAATGATTGCTTTTTCGGACGTTTCAGACGAAGATAAGCTTAAAAAAGAGCTTTTCAGACTGTAAGTGCCTCTTGTATGAAATCTCGCATGATTTAAAAAGTTGAGCTTTTTGACCAAATCTGCACTAAATATAGAAAATTCAGAAGATTTCCAACCCAGGAAAGCAAGAATTATGATTCTAACATGCTTGGTTCAAAAGTTATTATCATTATTAAATGATTGCTTTTTTGGACATTTCAGACGCAGATAAGCTTAAAAGAGAACTTTTCATCCTGCAAGTCACACTTGTATGAAAACTTGCATAGCTCAAAAAGTTGAGCTTTCTCACCAAATCTGCACTAAATATAGAAAATTCAGAAGATTTCCAACCCAGGAAAGCAAGAAATATGATTCTAGCATGCATGGTTCAAAAGTTATTATCATTATTAAATGATTGCTTATTCAGACGTTTCAGGCGCAGACAAGCTTAAAAGAGAGCTTTTCAACCTGCAAGTCACACTTGTATGAAAACTTACATTACTCAAAAAGTTGAGCTTTTTTCACCAAATCTGCACCAGATATAGAAAATTCAGAAGATTTCCAACCCAGGAAAGCAAGAATTATGATTCTAGCATGCATGGTTCAAAAGTTATTGTCATTATTAAACGATTGCTTTTTTAGACGTTTCAGGCGCAGATAAGCTTAAAAGAGAGATTTTAAGCCTGCAATTCACACTTGGATGAAAACTTGCATTACTCAAAAAGTTGAGCTTTTTTCACCAAATCTGCACTAAATATAGAAAATTCAGAAGATTTCCAACCCAAGATAGCAAGAATTATGATTCAATCATGCATTGTTCAAAAGTTATTGTCATTATTAAATGATTGCTTTTTTGGACGTTTCAGACGCAGATAAGCTTAAAAGAGAGCTTTTCAGACTGCAAGTCCCACTTGTATGAAAACTTGCATAACTCAAAAAGTTGAGCTTTTTTCACCAAATCTGCACTAAATATAGAAAATTCAGAAGATTTCCAACCCAGGAAAGCAAGAATTATGATTATAGCATGCATGGTTCAAAAGTTATTGTCATTATTAAACGATTGCTTTTTCAGACGTTTCAGGCGCAGATAAGCTTAAAAGAGAGCTTTTCAACCTACAAGTCACACTTGTATGAAAACTTGCATTACTCAAAAAGTTGTGCTTTTTCACCAAATCTGCACCAGATATAGAAAATTCAGAAAATTTCCAACCCAGGAAAGCAAGAATTATGATTTTAGCATGCATGGTTCAAAAGTTATATTGATTATTAAATGATTGCTTTTTCGGACGTTTCAGGCGCAGATAAGCTTAAAAGAGAGCTTTTCAGCCTTCAAGTCACACTTATATGAAAACTTGCATAACTCAAAAAGTTGAGCTTTTTTCACCAAATCTGCACTAAATATAGAAAATTCAGAAGATTTCCAACCCAGGAAAGCAAGAATTATGATTCTAGCATGCATGGTTCAAAAGTTATTATCATTATTAAATGATTGCTTTTTCGGACGTTTCAGGCGCAGATAAGCTTAAAAGAGAGCTTTTCAGACTGCAAGTCCCACTTGTATGAAAACTTGCATAACTCAAAAAGTTGAGCTTTTTTCACCAAATCTGGACTAGATATAGACAATTCAGAAGATTTCCAACCCAGGAAA
This sequence comes from Urocampus carinirostris, assembly GCF_059441175.1. Classification (NCBI taxonomy): domain Eukaryota; kingdom Metazoa; phylum Chordata; class Actinopteri; order Syngnathiformes; family Syngnathidae; genus Urocampus; species Urocampus carinirostris. The sequence continues at coordinate 58,698 of NW_028283128.1, forward strand.
GCAAGAATTATGATTCTAGTATGCATGGTTCAAAAGTTATTATCATTATTAAATGATTGCTTTTTCAGACGTTTCAGGCGCAGACAAGCTTAAAAGAGAGCTTTTCAACCCGCAAGTCACACTTGTATGAAAACTTACATTACTCAAAAAGTTGAGCTTTTTTCACCAAATCTGCACCAGATATAGAGAATTCAGAAGATTTCCAACCCAGGAAAGCAAGAATTATGATTCTAGCATGCATGGTTCAAAAGTTATTGTCATTATTAAATGATTGCTTTTTCGGACGTTTCAGACTCAGATAAGCTTAAAAGAGAACTTTTCATCCTGCAAGTCCCACTTGTATGAAAACTTGCATAATTTAAAAAGTTGAGCTTTTTTCACTAAATCTGCACTAAATATAGAAAATTCAGAATATTGCCAACTCAGGAAAGCAAGAATTATGATTCTAGCATGCATGGTTCAAAAGTTATTATCATTATTAAATGATTGCTTTTTCGGACGTTTCAGACGCAGATAAGCTTAAAAGAAAGCTTTTCAGACTGCAAGTCCCATTTGTATGAAAACTTGCATTACTCAAAAAGTTGAGCTTTTTTACCAAATATGCACCAGATATAGAAAATTCAGAAGATTTCCAACCCAGGAAAGCAAGAATTATGATTCTAGCATGCATGGTTCAAAAGTTATTATCATTATTAAATGATTGCTTTTTCGGACGTTTCAGACGAAGATAAGCTTAAAAAAGAGCTTTTCAGACTGAAAGTGCCACTTGTATGAAATCTCGCATGATTTAAAAAGTTGAGCTTTTTTCACCAAATCTGCACTAAATATAGAAAATTCAGAAGATTTCCAACCCAGGAAAGCAAGAATTATGATTCTAACATGCTTGGTTCAAAAGTTATTATCATTATTAAATGATTGCTTTTTTGGACATTTCAGACGCAGATAAGCTTAAAAGAGAACTTTTCATCCTGCAAGTCACACTTGTATGAAAACTTGCATAGCTCAAAAAGTTGAGCTTTCTCACCAAATCTGGACTAGATATAAACAATTCAGAAGATTTCCAACCCAGGAAAGCAAGAATTATGATTCTAGCATGCATGGTTCAAAAGTTATTATCATTATTAAATGATTGCTTATTCAGACGTTTCAGGCGCAGACAAGCTTAAAAGAGAGCTTTTCAACCTGCAAGTCACACTTGTATGAAAACTTACATTACTCAAAAAGTTGAGCTTTTTTCACCAAATCTGCACCAGATATAGAAAATTCAGAAGATTTCCAACCCAGGAAAGCAAGAATTATGATTCTAGCATGCATGGTTCAAAAGTTATTGTCATTATTTAATGATTGCTTTTTCGGACGTTTCAGACTCAGATAAGCTTAAAAGAGAACTTTTCATCCTGCAAGTCCCACTTGTATGAAAACTTGCATAATTTAAAAAGTTGAGCTTTTTTCACTAAATCTGCACTAAATATAGAAAATTCAGAATATTGCCAACTCAGGAAAGCAAGAATTATGATTCTAGCATGCATGGTTCAAAAGTTATTATCATTATTAAATGATTGCTTTTTCGGACGTTTCAGACGCAGATAAGCTTAAAAGAGAGCTTTTCAGACTGCAAGTCCCATTTGTATGAAAACTTGCATTACTCAAAAAGTTAAATGTTGGAGGCTCACTCATGGAAACGACGAGTACACTCGAACGTCCATCACTGGATGCTGACAGCTTAAGTAGAAAGCTTCCACCAATCAGGAAAGCACGTTCCAACACGCCAGCTGATTACCTCAGGTGGCTCCAGTTAGGTAATCACGAAAAAAAGAGAACTTTTCATCCTGCCAGTCACACTTGTATGAAAACTTGCATTACTCAAAAAGCTGAGCTTTTTTTTACCAAATATGCACCAGATATAGAAAATTCAGAAGATTTCCAACCCAGGAAAGCAAGAATTATGATTCTAGCATGCATGGTTCAAAAGTTATTATCATTATTAAATGATTGCTTTTTCGGACGTTTCAGACGAAGATAAGCTTAAAAAAGAGCTTTTCAGCCTGCAAGTCCCACTTGTATGAAAACTTGCATAACTCAAAAAGTTGAGCTTTTTTCACTAAATCTGCACTAAATATAGAAAATTCAGAAGATTTCCAACCCAGGAAAGCAAGAATTATGATTCTAGCATGCATGGTTCAAAAGTTATTATCATTATTAAATGATTGCTTTTTCGGACGTTTCAGACGCAGATAAGCTTAAAGGAGAGCTTTTCAGACTGCAAGTCCCACTTGTATGAAAACTTGCATAACTCAAAATGTTGACCTTTTTTCACCAAATCTGCACCAGATATAGACAATTTAGAAGATTTCCAACCCAGGAAAGCAAGAATTATGATTCTAGCATGCATGGTTCAAAAGTTATTATCATTATTAAATGATTGCTTTTCCGGACGTTTCAGACGCAGATAAGCTTAAAAGAGAGCTTTTTAGACTGCAAGTCACACTTGTATGAAAACTTGCATAACTCAAAAAGTTGAGCTTTTTCACCAAATCTGCACTAAATATAGAAAATTCAGAAGATTTCCAACCCAGGAAAGCAAGAATTATGATTCCAACATGCATGGTTCAAAAGTTATATTCATTATTAAATGATTGCTTTTTCGGACGTTTCAGACGCAGATAAGCTTAAAAGAGAGCTTTTCAGCCTTCAAGTCACACTTATATGAAAACTTGCATAACTCAAAAAGTTGAGCTTTTTTCACCAAATCTGCACTAAATATAGACAATTCAGAAGATTTCCAACCCAGGAAAGCAAGAATTATGATTCTAGCATGCATGGTTCAAAAGTTATTATCATTATTAAATGATTGCTTTTTCGGACGTTTCAGGCGCAGATAAGCTTAAAAGAGAGCTTTTCAGACTGCAAGTCACACTTGTATGAAAACTTGCATAGCTCAAAAAGTTGAGCTTTCTCACCAAATCTGCACTAAATATAGAAAATTCAGAAGATTTCCAACCCAGGAAAGCAAGAATTATGATTCTAGCATGCATGGTTCAAAAGTTATTATCATTATTAAATGATTGCTTTTTCGGAAGTTTGAGGCGCAGATAAGCTTAAAAGAGAGCATTTCAGCCTGCAAGTCACACTTGTATGAAAACTTGCATAACTCAAAAAGTTGAGTTTTTTTCACCAAATCTGGACTAGATATAAACAATTCAGAAGATTTCCAACCCAGGAAAGCAAGAATTATGATTCTAGCATGCATGGTTCAAAAGTTATTATCATTATTAAATGATTGCTTATTCAGACGTTTCAGGCGCAGACAAGCTTAAAAGAGAGCTTTTCAACCTGCAAGTCACACTTGTATGAAAACTTACATTACTCAAAAAGTTGAGCTTTTTTCACCAAATCTGCACCAGATATAGAAAATTCAGAAGATTTCCAACCCAGGAAAGCAAGAATTATGATTCTAGCATGCATGGTTCAAAAGTTATTGTCATTATTTAATGATTGCTTTTTCGGACGTTTCAGACTCAGATAAGCTTAAAAGAGAACTTTTCATCCTGCAAGTCCCACTTGTATGAAAACTTGCATAATTTAAAAAGTTGAGCTTTTTTCACTAAATCTGCACTAAATATAGAAAATTCAGAATATTGCCAACTCAGGAAAGCAAGAATTATGATTCTAGCATGCATGGTTCAAAAGTTATTATCATTATTAAATGATTGCTTTTTCGGACGTTTCAGACGCAGATAAGCTTAAAAGAGAGCTTTTCAGACTGCAAGTCCCATTTGTATGAAAACTTGCATTACTCAAAAAGTTAAATGTTGGAGGCTCACTCATGGAAACGACGAGTACACTCGAACGTCCATCACTGGACGCTGACAGCTTAAGTAGAAAGCTTCCACCAATCAGGAAAGCACGTTCCAACACGCCAGCTGATTACCTCAGGTGGCTCCAGTTAGGTAATCACGAAAAAAAGAGAACTTTTCATCCTGCCAGTCACACTTGTATGAAAACTTGCATTACTCAAAAAGTTGAGCTTTTTTTTACCAAATATGCACCAGATATAGAAAATTCAGAAGATTTCCAACCCAGGAAAGCAAGAATTATGATTCTAGCATGCATGGTTCAAAAGTTATTATCATTATTAAATGATTGCTTTTTCGGACGTTTCAGACGAAGATAAGCTTAAAAAAGAGCTTTTCAGCCTGCAAGTCCCACTTGTATGAAAACTTGCATAACTCAAAAAGTTGAGCTTTTTTCACTAAATCTGCACTAAATATAGAAAATTCAGAAGATTTCCAACCCAGGAAAGCAAGAATTATGATTCTAGCATGCATGGTTCAAAAGTTATTATCATTATTAAATGATTGCTTTTTCGGACGTTTCAGACGCAGATAAGCTTAAAGGAGAGCTTTTCAGACTGCAAGTCCCACTTGTATGAAAACTTGCATAACTCAAAATGTTGACCTTTTTTCACCAAATCTGCACCAGATATAGACAATTTAGAAGATTTCCAACCCAGGAAAGCAAGAATTATGATTCTAGCATGCATGGTTCAAAAGTTATTATCATTATTAAATGATTGCTTTTCCGGACGTTTCAGACGCAGATAAGCTTAAAAGAGAGCTTTTCAGACTGCAAGTCCCACTTGTATGAAAACTTGCATAACTCAAAAAGTTGAGCTTTTTCAACAAATCTGCACTAAATATAGAAAATTCAGAAGATTTCCAACCCAGGAAAGCAAGAATTATGATTCTAGCATGCATGGTTCAAAAGTTATTGTCATTATTAAACGATTGCTTTTTTAGACGTTTCAGGCGCAGATAAGCTTAAAAGAGAGATTTTAAGCCTGCAATTCACACTTGTATGAAAACTTGCATTACTCAAAAAGTTGAGCTTTTTTCACCAAATCTGCACTAAATATAGAAAATTCAGAAGATTTCCAACCCAAGAAAGCAAGAATTATGATTCAATCATGCATGGTTCAAAAGTTATTATCATTATTAAATGATTGCTTTTTCGGACGTTTCAGACGCAGATAAGCTTAAAAGAGAGCTTTTCAGACTGCAAGTCCATTTGTATGAAAACTTGCATTACTCAAAAAGTTGAGCTTTTTTACCAAATATGCACCAGATATAGAAAATTCAGAAGATTTCCAACCCAGGAAAGCAAGAATTATGATTCTAGCATGCATGGTTCAAAAGTTATTATCATTATTAAATGATTGCTTTTTCGGACGTTTAAGGCGCAGATAAGCTTAAAAGAGAGCTTTTCAGACTGCAAAGTCCCACTTGTATGAAAACTTGCATAACTCAAAAAGTTGAGCTTTTTTCACTAAATCTGCACTAAATATAGAAAATTCAGAAGATTTCCAACCCAGGAAAGCAAGAATTATGATTCTAGTATGCATGGCTCAAAAGTTATATTCATTATTAAATGATTGCTTTTTCGGACGTTTCAGGCGCAGATAAGCTTAAAAGAGAGCTTTTCAGCCTGCAAGTCACACTTGTATGAAAACTTGCATAACTAAAAAAGTTTAGCTTTTTTTCACCAAATCTGCATCAGATATAGAAAATCCAGAAGATTTCCAACCCAGGAAAGCAAGAATTATGATTCTAGCATGCATGGTTCAAAAGTTATTATCATTATTAAATGATTGCTTTTTCGGACGTTTCAGACGCAGATAAGCTTAAAGGGGAGCTTTTCAGACTGCAAGTCCCACTTGTATGAAAACTTGCATAACTCAAAATGTTGACCTTTTTTCACCAAATCTGCACCAGATATAGACAATTTAGAAGATTTCCAACCCAGGAAAGCAAGAATTATGATTCTAGCATGCATGGTTCAAAAGTTATTATCATTATTAAATGATTGCTTTTCCGGACGTTTCAGACGCAGATAAGCTTAAAAGAGAGCTTTTTAGACTGCAAGTCACACTTGTATGAAAACTTGCATAACTCAAAAAGTTGAGCTTTTTCACCAAATCTGCACTAAATATAGAAAATTCAGAAGATTTCCAACCCAGGAAAGCAAGAATTATTATTCCAACATGCATGGTTCAAAAGTTATATTCATTATTAAATGATTGCTTTTTCGGACGTTTCAGACGCAGATAAGCTTAAAAGAGAGCTTTTCAGCCTGCAACTCAAACTTGTATGAAAACTTGCATAACTCAAAAAGTTGAGCTTTTTCACCAAATCTGCACTAAATATAGAAAATTCAGAACATTTCCAACCCAGGAAAGCAAGAATTATGATTCTAGCATGCATGGTTCAAAAGTTATTGTCATTATTAAATGATTGCTTTTTCGGACGTTTCAGGCGCAGATAAGCTTAAAAGAGAGCTTTTCAGCCTGCAAGTCACACTTGTATGAAAACTTGCATAACTCAAAAGGTTGAGCTTTTTCACCAAATCTGCACTGAATATAGAAAATTCAGAAGATTTCCAACCCAGGAAAGCAAGAATTATGATTCCAACATGCATGGTTCAAAAGTTATTATCATTATTAAATGATTGCTTTTTCGGACGTATCAGACGCAGATAAGCTTAAAAGAGAGCTTTTCAGACTGCAAGTCCCACTTGTATAAAAACTTGCATTACTCAAAAAGTTAAATGTTGGAGGTTCACTCATGGAAACGAGGAGTACACTCTAACGTCCATCTCTGGACGCTGACAGCTTAAGTAGAAATTTTCCACCAATCAGGAAAGCACGTTCCAGCACGCCAGCTGATTACCTCAGGTGGCTCAAGTTAGGTAATCACACCAAAAAGAGAACTTTTCATCCTGCCAGTCACACTTGTATGAAAACTTGCATTACTCAAAAAGTTGAGCTTTTTTCACCAAATCTGCACTAAATATAGAATATTCAGAAGATTTCCAACCCAGGAAAGCAAGAATTATGATTCTAGTATGCATGGTTCAAAAGTTATTATCATTATTAAATGATTGCTTTATCGGACGTTTCAGACGCAGATAAGCTTAAAAGAGAGCTTTTCAGACTGCAAGTCCCACTTGTATGACAACTTGCATAACTTAAAAAGTTGAGCTTTTCTCACCAAATCTGCACTAAATATAGAAAATTCAGACGATTTCCAACCCAGGAAAGCAAGAATTATGATTCTAACATGCTTGGTTCAAAAGTTATTATCGATATTAAATGATTGCTTTTTCGGACATTTCAGACGCAGATAAGCTTAAAAGAGAACTTTTCATCCTGCAAGTCACACTTGTATGAAAACTTGCATAGCTCAAAAAGTTGAGCTTTCTCACCAAATCTGCACTAAATATAGAAAATTCAGAAGATTTCCAACCCAGGAAAGCAAGAATTACGATTCTAGCATGCTTGGTTCAAAAGTTATTATCATTATTAAATGATTGCTTTTTCGGACGTTTCAGGCGCAGATAAGCTTAAAAGAGAGCATTTCAGCCTGCGAGTCACACTTGTATGAAAACTTGCATAACTCAAAAAGTTGAGCTTTTTTCACCAAATCTGCACTAAATATAGAAAATTCAGAACATTTCCAACCCAGGAAAGCAAGAATTATGATTCTAGTATGCATGGTTCAAAAGTTATATTCATTACTAAATGATTGCTTTTTCGGACGTTTCAGGCGCAGATAAGCTTAAAAGAGAGCTTTTCAACCTGCAAGTCCCACTTGTATGAGAACTTGCATAACTTAAAAAGTTGAGCTTTTTCCACTAAATATGCACTAAATATAGAAAATTCAGAAGATTTCCAACCGAGGAAAGCAAGAATTATGATTCTAGCATGCATGGTTCAAAAGTTATTATCATTATTAAATGATTGCTTTTTCGGACGTTTCAGGCGCAGATAAGCTTAAAAGAGAATTTTTCAGCCTGCAAGTCACACTTGTATGAAAACTTGCATAACTCAAAAAGTTGAGCTTTTTTTACCAAATCTGCACTAGATATAGACAATTCAGAAGATTTCCAACCCAGGAAAGCAAGAATTATGATTCTAGCATGCATGGTTCAAAAGTTATTATCATTATTAAATGATTGCTTTTTCGGACGTTTCAGGCGCAGATAAGCTTAAAAGAGAATGTTTCAGCCTGCAAGTCACACTTGTATGAAAACTTGCATAACTCAAAAAGTTGAGCTTTTTTCACCAAATCTGCACTAGATATAGACAATTCAGAAGATTTCCAACCCAGGAAAGCAAGAATTATGATTCTAGCATGCATGGTTCAAAAGTTATTATCATTATTAAATGATTGCTTTTTCAGACGTTTCAGGCGCAGATAAGCTTATAAGAGAGCTTTTCAACCTGCAAGTCACACTTGTATGAAAACTTACATTACTCAAAAAGTTGAGCTTTTTTCACCAAATCTGCACCAGATATAGAAAATTCATAAGATTTCCAACCCAGGAAAGCAAGAATTATGATTCTAGCATGCATGGTTCAAAAGTTATTGTCATTATTAAATGATTGCTTTTTCAGACGTTTCAGGCGCAGATAAGCTTAAAAGAGAGCTTTTCAGACTGCAAGTCCCACTTGTATGAAAACTTGCATAACTTAAAAAGTTGAGCTTTTTTCACCAAATCTGCACCAGATATAGGAAATTCAGAAGATTTCCAACCCAGGAAAGCAAGAGTTATGATTCTAGCATGCATGGTTCAAAAGTTATTATCATTATTAAATGATTGCTTTTTCGGACGTTTCAGGCGCAGATAAGCTTAAAAGAGAGCTTTTCAGACTGCAAGTCCCACTTGTATGAAAACTTGCATAACTCAAAAAGTTGAGCTTTTTTCACCAAATCTGCACTAGATATAGACAATTCAGAAGATTTCCAACCCAGGAAAGAAATAATTATGATTCTAGCATGCATGGTTCAAAAGTTATTATCATTATTAAATGATTGCTTTTTCGGACGTTTCAGGCGCAGATAAGCTTAAAAGAGAATTTTTCAGCCTGCAAATCACACTTGTATGAAAACTTGCATAACTCAAAAAGTTGAGCTTTTTTCACCAAATCTGCACTAGATATAGACAATTCAGAAGATTTCAAACCCAGGAAAGCAAAAATTATGATTCTAGCATGCATGGTTCAAAAGTTATTATCATTATTAAATGATTGCTTTTTCAGACGTTTCAGGCGCAGATAAGCTTAAAAGAGAGCTTTTCAACCTGCAAGTCACACTTGTATGAAAACTTACATTACTCAAAAAGTTGAGCTTTTTTCACCAAATCTGCACCAGATATAGAAAATTCATAAGATTTCCAACCCAGGAAAGCAAGAATTATGATTCTAGCATGCATGGTTCAAAAGTTATTATCATTATTAAATGATTGCTTTTTCGGACGTTTCAGGTGCAGATAAGCTTAAAAGAGAGGTTTTCAGACTGCAAGTCCCACTTGTATGAAAACTTGCATAACTTAAAAAGTTGAGCTTTTTTCACCAAATCTGCACCAGATATAGGAAATTCAGAAGATTTCCAACCCAGGAAAGCAAGAGTTATGATTCTAGCATGCATGGTTCAAAAGTTATTATCATTATTAAATGATTGCTTTTTCGGACGTTTCAGGCGCAGATAAGCTTAAAAGAGAGCTTTTCAGACTGCAAGTCCCACTTGTATGAAAACTTGCATAACTTAAAAAGTTGAGCTTTTTTCACCAAATCTGCACCAGATATAGGAAATTCAGAAGATTTCCAACCCAGGAAAGCAAGAGTTATGATTCTAGCATGCATGGTTCAAAAGTTATTATCATTATTAAATGATTGCTTTTTCGGACGTTTCAGGCGCAGATAAGCTTAAAAGAGAGTTTTTCAGACTGCAAGTCCCACTTGTATGAAAACTTGCATAACTCAAAAAGTTGAGCTTTTTTCACCAAATCTGCACTAGATATAGACAATTCAGAAGATTTCCAACCCAGGAAAGAAATAATTATGATTCTAGCATGCATGGTTCAAAAGTTATTATCATTATTAAATGATTGCTTTTTCGGACGTTTCAGGCGCAGATAAGCTTAAAAGAGAATGTTTCAGCCTGCAAGTCACACTTGTATGAAAACTTGCATAACTCAAAAAGTTGAGCTTTTTTCACCAAATCTGCACTAGATATAGACAATTCAGAAGATTTCCAACCCAGGAAAGCAAGAATTATGATTCTAGCATGCATGGTTCAAAAGTTATTATCATTATTAAATGATTGCTTTTTCAGACGTTTCAGGCGCAGATAAGCTTATAAGAGAGCTTTTCAACCTGCAAGTCACACTTGTATGAAAACTTACATTACTCAAAAAGTTGAGCTTTTTTCACCAAATCTGCACCAGATATAGAAAATTCATAAGATTTCCAACCCAGGAAAGCAAGAATTATGATTCTAGCATGCATGGTTCAAAAGTTATTGTCATTATTAAATGATTGCTTTTTCAGACGTTTCAGGCGCAGATAAGCTTAAAAGAGAGCTTTTCAGACTGCAAGTCCCACTTGTATGAAAACTTGCATAACTTAAAAAGTTGAGCTTTTTTCACCAAATCTGCACCAGATATAGGAAATTCAGAAGATTTCCAACCCAGGAAAGCAAGAGTTATGATTCTAGCATGCATGGTTCAAAAGTTATTATCATTATTAAATGATTGCTTTTTCGGACGTTTCAGGCGCAGATAAGCTTAAAAGAGAGCTTTTCAGACTGCAAGTCCCACTTGTATGAAAACTTGCATAACTCAAAAAGTTGAGCTTTTTTCACCAAATCTGCACTAGATATAGACAATTCAGAAGATTTCCAACCCAGGAAAGAAATAATTATGATTCTAGCATGCATGGTTCAAAAGTTATTATCATTATTAAATGATTGCTTTTTCGGACGTTTCAGGCGCAGATAAGCTTAAAAGAGAATTTTTCAGCCTGCAAATCACACTTGTATGAAAACTTGCATAACTCAAAAAGTTGAGCTTTTTTCACCAAATCTGCACTAGATATAGACAATTCAGAAGATTTCCAACCCAGGAAAGCAAAAATTATGATTCTAGCATGCATGGTTCAAAAGTTATTATCATTATTAAATGATTGCTTTTTCAGACTTTTCAGGCGCAGATAAGCTTAAAAGAGAGCTTTTCAACCTGCAAGTCACACTTGTATGAAAACTTACATTACTCAAAAAGTTGAGCTTTTTTCACCAAATCTGCACCAGATATAGAAAATTCATAAGATTTCCAACCCAGGAAAGCAAGAATTATGATTCTAGCATGCATGGTTCAAAAGTTATTATCATTATTAAATGATTGCTTTTTCGGACGTTTCAGGTGCAGATAAGCTTAAAAGAGAGCTTTTCAGACTGCAAGTCCCACTTGTATGAAAACTTGCATAACTTAAAAAGTTGAGCTTTTTTCACCAAATCTGCACCAGATATAGGAAATTCAGAAGATTTCCAACCCAGGAAAGCAAGAGTTATGATTCTAGCATGCATGGTTCAAAAGTTATTATCATTATTAAATGATTGCTTTTTCGGACGTTTCAGGCGCAGATAAGCTTAAAAGAGAGCTTTTCAGACTGCAAGTCCCACTTGTATGAAAACTTGCATAACTCAAAAAGTTGAGCTTCTTTCACCAAATCTGCACTAAATATAGACAATTCAGAAGATTTCCAACCCAGGAAAGCAAGAATTATGATTCTAGCATGCATGGTTCAAAAGTTATTGTCATTATTAAATGATTGCTTTTTCGGACGTTTCAGACGCAGATAAGCTTAAAAGACAGCTTTTCAGACTGCAAGTCCCACTTGTATGAAAACTTGCATAACTTAAAAAGTTGAGCTTTTTTCACCAAATCTGCACCAGATATAGGAAATTCAGAAGATTTCCAACCCAGGAAAGCAAGAATTATGATTCTAGCATGCATGGTTCAAAAGTTATTATCATTATTAAATGATTGCTTTTTCGGACGTTTCAGGCGCAGATAAGCTTAAAAGAGAGCTTTTCAGACTGCAAGTCCCACTTGTATGAAAACTTGCATAACTTAAAAAGTTGAGCTTTTTTCACCAAATCTGCACCAGATATAGGAAATTCAGAAGATTTCCAACCCAGGAAAGCAAGAATTATGATTCTAGCATGCATGGTTCAAAAGTTATTATCATTATTAAATGATTGCTTTTTCGGACGTTTCAGGTGCAGATAAGCTTAAAAGAGAGGTTTTCAGACTGCAAGTCCCACTTGTATGAAAACTTGCATAACTTAAAAAGTTGAGCTTTTTTCACCAAATCTGCACCAGATATAGGAAATTCAGAAGATTTCCAACCCAGGAAAGCAAGAGTTATGATTCTAGCATGCATGGTTCAAAAGTTATTATCATTATTAAATGATTGCTTTTTCGGACGTTTCAGGCGCAGATAAGCTTAAAAGAGAGCTTTTCAGACTGCAAGTCCCACTTGTATGAAAACTTGCATAACTTAAAAAGTTGAGCTTTTTTCACCAAATCTGCACCAGATATAGGAAATTCAGAAGATTTCCAACCCAGGAAAGCAAGAGTTATGATTCTAGCATGCATGGTTCAAAAGTTATTATCATTATTAAATGATTGCTTTTTCGGACGTTTCAGGCGCAGATAAGCTTAAAAGAGAGTTTTTCAGACTGCAAGTCCCACTTGTATGAAAACTTGCATAACTCAAAAAGTTGAGCTTTTTTCACCAAATCTGCACTAGATATAGACAATTCAGAAGATTTTCAACCCAGGAAAGAAATAATTATGATTCTAGCATGCATGGTTCAAAAGTTATTATCATTATTAAATGATTGCTTTTTCGGACGTTTCAGGCGCAGATAAGCTTAAAAGAGAGTTTTTCAGACTGCAAGTCCCACTTGTATGAAAACTTGCATAACTCAAAAAGTTGAGCTTTTTTCACCAAATCTGCACTAGATATAGACAATTCAGAAGATTTCCAACCCAGGAAAGAAATAATTATGATTCTAGCATGCATGGTTCAAAAGTTATTATCATTATTAAATGATTGCTTTTTCGGACGTTTCAGGCGCAGATAAGCTTAAAAGAGAATGTTTCAGCCTGCAAGTCACACTTGTATGAAAACTTGCATAACTCAAAAAGTTGAGCTTTTTTCACCAAATCTGCACTAGATATAGACAATTCAGAAGATTTCCAACCCAGGAAAGCAAGAATTATGATTCTAGCATGCATGGTTCAAAAGTTATTATCATTATTAAATGATTGCTTTTTCAGACGTTTCAGGCGCAGATAAGCTTATAAGAGAGCTTTTCAACCTGCAAGTCACACTTGTATGAAAACTTACATTACTCAAAAAGTTGAGCTTTTTTCACCAAATCTGCACCAGATATAGAAAATTCATAAGATTTCCAACCCAGGAAAGCAAGAATTATGATTCTAGCATGCATGGTTCAAAAGTTATTGTCATTATTAAATGATTGCTTTTTCAGACGTTTCAGGCGCAGATAAGCTTAAAAGAGAGCTTTTCAGACTGCAAGTCCCACTTGTATGAAAACTTGCATAACTTAAAAAGTTGAGCTTTTTTCACCAAATCTGCACCAGATATAGGAAATTCAGAAGATTTCCAACCCAGGAAAGCAAGAGTTATGATTCTAGCATGCATGGTTCAAAAGTTATTATCATTATTAAATGATTGCTTTTTCGGACGTTTCAGGCGCAGATAAGCTTAAAAGAGAGCTTTTCAGACTGCAAGTCCCACTTGTATGAAAACTTGCATAACTCAAAAAGTTGAGCTTTTTTCACCAAATCTGCACTAGATATAGACAATTCAGAAGATTTCCAACCCAGGAAAGAAATAATTATGATTCTAGCATGCATGGTTCAAAAGTTATTATCATTATTAAATGATTGCTTTTTCGGACGTTTCAGGCGCAGATAAGCTTAAAAGAGAATTTTTCAGCCTGCAAATCACACTTGTATGAAAACTTGCATAACTCAAAAAGTTGAGCTTTTTTCACCAAATCTGCACTAGATATAGACAATTCAGAAGATTTCCAACCCAGGAAAGCAAAAATTATGATTCTAGCATGCATGGTTCAAAAGTTATTATCATTATTAAATGATTGCTTTTTCAGACTTTTCAGGCGCAGATAAGCTTAAAAGAGAGCTTTTCAACCTGCAAGTCACACTTGTATGAAAACTTACATTACTCAAAAAGTTGAGCTTTTTTCACCAAATCTGCACCAGATATAGAAAATTCATAAGATTTCCAACCCAGGAAAGCAAGAATTATGATTCTAGCATGCATGGTTCAAAAGTTATTATCATTATTAAATGATTGCTTTTTCGGACGTTTCAGGTGCAGATAAGCTTAAAAGAGAGCTTTTCAGACTGCAAGTCCCACTTGTATGAAAACTTGCATAACTTAAAAAGTTGAGCTTTTTTCACCAAATCTGCACCAGATATAGGAAATTCAGAAGATTTCCAACCCAGGAAAGCAAGAGTTATGATTCTAGCATGCATGGTTCAAAAGTTATTATCATTATTAAATGATTGCTTTTTCGGACGTTTCAGGCGCAGATAAGCTTAAAAGAGAGCTTTTCAGACTGCAAGTCCCACTTGTATGAAAACTTGCATAACTCAAAAAGTTGAGCTTCTTTCACCAAATCTGCACTAAATATAGACAATTCAGAAGATTTCCAACCCAGGAAAGCAAGAATTATGATTCTAGCATGCATGGTTCAAAAGTTATTGTCATTATTAAATGATTGCTTTTTCGGACGTTTCAGACGCAGATAAGCTTAAAAGACAGCTTTTCAGACTGCAAGTCCCACTTGTATGAAAACTTGCATAACTTAAAAAGTTGAGCTTTTTTCACCAAATCTGCACCAGATATAGGAAATTCAGAAGATTTCCAACCCAGGAAAGCAAGAATTATGATTCTAGCATGCATGGTTCAAAAGTTATTATCATTATTAAATGATTGCTTTTTCGGACGTTTCAGGCGCAGATAAGCTTAAAAGAGAGCTTTTCAGACTGCAAGTCCCACTTGTATGAAAACTTGCATAACTTAAAAAGTTGAGCTTTTTTCACCAAATCTGCACCAGATATAGGAAATTCAGAAGATTTCCAACCCAGGAAAGCAAGAATTATGATTCTAGCATGCATGGTTCAAAAGTTATTATCATTATTAAATGATTGCTTTTTCGGACGTTTCAGGTGCAGATAAGCTTAAAAGAGAGGTTTTCAGACTGCAAGTCCCACTTGTATGAAAACTTGCATAACTTAAAAAGTTGAGCTTTTTTCACCAAATCTGCACCAGATATAGGAAATTCAGAAGATTTCCAACCCAGGAAAGCAAGAGTTATGATTCTAGCATGCATGGTTCAAAAGTTATTATCATTATTAAATGATTGCTTTTTCGGACGTTTCAGGCGCAGATAAGCTTAAAAGAGAGCTTTTCAGACTGCAAGTCCCACTTGTATGAAAACTTGCATAACTTAAAAAGTTGAGCTTTTTTCACCAAATCTGCACCAGATATAGGAAATTCAGAAGATTTCCAACCCAGGAAAGCAAGAGTTATGATTCTAGCATGCATGGTTCAAAAGTTATTATCATTATTAAATGATTGCTTTTTCGGACGTTTCAGGCGCAGATAAGCTTAAAAGAGAGTTTTTCAGACTGCAAGTCCCACTTGTATGAAAACTTGCATAACTCAAAAAGTTGAGCTTTTTTCACCAAATCTGCACTAGATATAGACAATTCAGAAGATTTTCAACCCAGGAAAGAAATAATTATGATTCTAGCATGCATGGTTCAAAAGTTATTATCATTATTAAATGATTGCTTTTTCGGACGTTTCAGGCGCAGATAAGCTTAAAAGAGAATGTTTCAGCCTGCAAGTCACACTTGTATGAAAACTTGCATAACTCAAAAAGTTGAGCTTTTTTCACCAAATCTGCACTAGATATAGACAATTCAGAAGATTTCCAACCCAGGAAAGCAAGAATTATGATTCTAGCATGCATGGTTCAAAAGTTATTATCATTATTAAATGATTGCTTTTTCAGACGTTTCAGGCGCAGATAAGCTTATAAGAGAGCTTTTCAACCTGCAAGTCACACTTGTATGAAAACTTACATTACTCAAAAAGTTGAGCTTTTTTCACCAAATCTGCACCAGATATAGAAAATTCATAAGATTTCCAACCCAGGAAAGCAAGAATTATGATTCTAGCATGCATGGTTCAAAAGTTATTGTCATTATTAAATGATTGCTTTTTCAGACGTTTCAGGCGCAGATAAGCTTAAAAGAGAGCTTTTCAGACTGCAAGTCCCACTTGTATGAAAACTTGCATAACTTAAAAAGTTGAGCTTTTTTCACCAAATCTGCACCAGATATAGGAAATTCAGAAGATTTCCAACCCAGGAAAGCAAGAGTTATGATTCTAGCATGCATGGTTCAAAAGTTATTATCATTATTAAATGATTGCTTTTTCGGACGTTTCAGGCGCAGATAAGCTTAAAAGAGAGCTTTTCAGACTGCAAGTCCCACTTGTATGAAAACTTGCATAACTCAAAAAGTTGAGCTTTTTTCACCAAATCTGCACTAGATATAGACAATTCAGAAGATTTCCAACCCAGGAAAGAAATAATTATGATTCTAGCATGCATGGTTCAAAAGTTATTATCATTATTAAATGATTGCTTTTTCGGACGTTTCAGGCGCAGATAAGCTTAAAAGAGAATTTTTCAGCCTGCAAATCACACTTGTATGAAAACTTGCATAACTCAAAAAGTTGAGCTTTTTTCACCAAATCTGCACTAGATATAGACAATTCAGAAGATTTCCAACCCAGGAAAGCAAAAATTATGATTCTAGCATGCATGGTTCAAAAGTTATTATCATTATTAAATGATTGCTTTTTCAGACGTTTCAGGCGCAGATAAGCTTAAAAGAGAGCTTTTCAACCTGCAAGTCACACTTGTATGAAAACTTACATTACTCAAAAAGTTGAGCTTTTTTCACCAAATCTGCACCAGATATAGAAAATTCATAAGATTTCCAACCCAGGAAAGCAAGAATTATGATTCTAGCATGCATGGTTCAAAAGTTATTATCATTATTAAATGATTGCTTTTTCGGACGTTTCAGGTGCAGATAAGCTTAAAAGAGAGCTTTTCAGACTGCAAGTCCCACTTGTATGAAAACTTGCATAACTTAAAAAGTTGAGCTTTTTTCACCAAATCTGCACCAGATATAGGAAATTCAGAAGATTTCCAACCCAGGAAAGCAAGAGTTATGATTCTAGCATGCATGGTTCAAAAGTTATTATCATTATTAAATGATTGCTTTTTCGGACGTTTCAGGCGCAGATAAGCTTAAAAGAGAGCTTTTCAGACTGCAAGTCCCACTTGTATGAAAACTTGCATAACTCAAAAAGTTGAGCTTCTTTCACCAAATCTGCACTAAATATAGACAATTCAGAAGATTTCCAACCCAGGAAAGCAAGAATTATGATTCTAGCATGCATGGTTCAAAAGTTATTGTCATTATTAAATGATTGCTTTTTCGGACGTTTCAGACGCAGATAAGCTTAAAAGACAGCTTTTCAGACTGCAAGTCCCACTTGTATGAAAACTTGCATAACTTAAAAAGTTGAGCTTTTTTCACCAAATCTGCACCAGATATAGGAAATTCAGAAGATTTCCAACCCAGGAAAGCAAGAATTATGATTCTAGCATGCATGGTTCAAAAGTTATTATCATTATTAAATGATTGCTTTTTCGGACGTTTCAGGCGCAGATAAGCTTAAAAGAGAGCTTTTCAGACTGCAAGTCCCACTTGTATGAAAACTTGCATAACTTAAAAAGTTGAGCTTTTTTCACCAAATCTGCACCAGATATAGGAAATTCAGAAGATTTCCAACCCAGGAAAGCAAGAATTATGATTCTAGCATGCATGGTTCAAAAGTTATTATCATTATTAAATGATTGCTTTTTCAGACGTTTCAGGCGCAGATAAGCTTAAAAGAGAGCTTTTCAGACTGCAAGTCCCACTTGTATGAAAACTTGCATAACTCAAAAAGTTGAGCTTTTTTCACCAAATCTCATTTTGACCTGTACGGCCTCCCTCTGATTACAGGTCAGCTAGTTTCCCGAAACTGAACTGATTTGGGGAGGAACTTTGTCGAGGCAATGCTGCTTAGAGTGACCAACACAGATTATTCAATTTGCAATGATATAAAGTGGAGTGATCAGCGCCACCACACACCTTACATGGAGGGGAGTTGAAAGGACTCTGAATACGCTCAGGATTGCGTGGCTCCACTCTAGACAAAACTCTCTCTAGCATGCTCATCATTCGGCCAAGGACATCACTGTCATCTTTCTGAGCAGGCTGTGGGACATGCTGTGGTGGGACATGCTGTGGTGGGACATGCTGTGATGGGGCACGGACAGGCGGTGAGACATGCTGTGGGCGCTGGGCATGCTGTCGAACACACGAAAAATCTGTATATGGATCAGGGTTAACATGGTGGGGACAAATGGACTGGAGACCCGTCTCTATAGAGCCAGAGTAGGAACAACAAGAAGATTTACTGTCAAGCACTGCAGTCGGGTAATTCTTCAGTGGAGGGACACTGCAAGACCTAGTTGACTCCCCTGATTCCCTTTGATACTCATCTATCCTGAGTTGAACGTCCTTAGAGGTCCACTCATTAACAGGCTTGCATCTGAAAATGTTCGGTAGCTGTGGATCAGGACAGTACTTTGCAAACATTTGTGCCACTTCCCCGCCAAGGTTTTCCATTTTTCTGCCCAACCCTCATAAGCAGTGTCTGCTGCTTTGTTTAGTCTGATCCAGTAGTCAACTGGATTTTCCTTTGGCGTGGGTAGCGTGGTGTAAAAATCTTGCAACGGGAGAGTTGACGAGGAATGACTAAAGTATCGTATTAGAATGTCATAAATGATATCTGGGTCTTGCCTCACATCAAGTGCCTCATCATTCCTGAGAGCTACTCTGACAACGTCTCTTGCCCTCCCTAAAAGCCTGCTTAGTATCTCATCTGCTTTTTCAGCTGTTGTATAAGACTGTTTGCAAAGCTGGGCTTTAGTCATGGTGATCCATTCTTGAATTGAAGACTTGTCAGAACCATTTCCCCTGAAAGTCACAATTTCACGTTCAGTCTTGACATGGACAATTACTGGTGTAGTGTTTACCTGCGTTGTGTTATGTGGTCTAGGGTCGTCTTTAGTCATAACAGTCGCTGCTTTGCCAGTCATTGGTGTGTCATGTGCATGTGTGCGATCAATGAAACCAGAAGAGAGCAGACTAGCCAATACTGAGTTGCCTATCTGCTCTCCAATTCGGCCTACCATGTCAGTCAGGTGTTGCAGGGCAATATTATCACTCATTGGGGTTGAAGTCTGCGCACTCTCCCTCAAGAACTGTTCACTTGGAGACCAGTTTGGGATCATACCACGCCCCCTGTCCCTCCCATCACTAACATGTTCTTGGAGACCACCTACACCTTCACTTCCATACCCACTAGTAAGTGTGTTTGCATTCAAACCATTAAAATGGACACCCCTGCCCCTGCCAATAGAAAAGCCCTGAAAATCGTCATTTTGACCATTTTCAGCCATTATACTTTAAGTAGTACAAAGAATAGAAAATAAAACAGGAAAAAATAAAAAACAGAAATTAATTAATAATTTACGTATTGATAGCAAATGCACAGTGGCACAAATACATAAAACGAAATCAAAGCGCCAATGCAGTGCAACGGTACCCTCTAGTGGACACAAGAAGAATATGCAGCAACGCCGGGATCTGCTCAGAGGCTGATAAAAATGATCCAGTTGTGTAGTCACGGCACCAGAGTAGCGACCCTCTTTCATGCACGACACAAGGTTTCACAATCTCTGGGTTTATTGCCTGCATTCAGTAAACAAAACAATACAAAAGTCAGGGGCCTCTGTTCACGACTGCAATTATCTTCAGCGCTTACAAATTCACTTAAGCTACGGCAAGCAGACAACATGCGAGCACATTAATAATGAAACTTCCATAATAACAATGAACATAACTTTCCCACGTACCTGCATTCAGTAAACAAAACAATACAAAAGTCAGGGGCCTCTGTTCACGACTGCAATTATCTAAAATATTAAAGATACAAAAGAACGGGTCATCACTCAACAGGCCGTACCTCGTGGCGTGTTTGCATCAAAACACGTTGCATCTTCATTTCAAGCTGTATTGCTTTACTTCTTATTTAATGCTTTTTTAATATACATCATTTAGCACAACTTATATATCTTCATAAACAAAAATAATTTGCAAAAGCAGCCCATATGTCTACCAAATTATGCATTTTTTTATCCAACTGATATTGGGCACATCTTACCTTCAGCGCTTTCAAATTCACTTAAGCTACGGCAAGCGCTGAAGCCCATAAAGTGCCAAACGAAAAAGACAGTTGCAGACGCCCATGACTTAACAACTAAATGAGGTACCGGAATATTAACAGTAATACAACAAAAACACAGATTTTGTGAGAATTCAAAAAACATTCAAAACAATCAAATTTCAACTCTGTTACACCAGTCATCTCTAGAAGCTCTTTGATCAGTTTGCTCTCAAAATTGGCTCCCTGATCAGAGTGGATACGCCGAGGGAAACCATAGACAAGAAAGAAATCCTGCCACAGACGGCGAGCAACTTGTTTGGCGGTTTGATTCCTGCAAGGGAAGGAGTGCACCATCTTGGAGAAATGATCATTTACGACCAGGACATCTACAGACTTGTTCTCTTGCTCAGCAGTCCAAAAGTCTATACAGACCAACTCCATAGGCTCAGAGGTGATTATGTTCTTGAGCGGTGCACGGTTGTGTGGTTCCGGTGTTTTCCCTACTATACAACGCTGACAGGATTTAACATAGTTCACAACATCACGTTCCATGCCATTCCAGAAGAATCGTTGCCTCACAAGAGACAAAGTACGGTTCTGGCCTTGGTGACCTGCTGAGTCATGTAAACCATAGAGGACTTTCTGTTTCAATGAGTCAGGCACCACAAACTGGAAGATTTTCTTGGCCATGCGAGGATCTTTCCTTATTTTGTAGAGCATGCCATTCTGTATGGTGAGTCTGCTCCAATGCTTCAGTAGTTTCATCACACTAGGCGACTCGACAGCTCTCTCACGCTTGGTAGGTCTCTTGTCTCTATGCACATAGTACATGGTTCTGCTTATTGTGTTGTCCTGTTCTTGTAAACCAACAAGCTGACTCTGTGGGAGTGCTGTTGACTGATCTTCCCTCTGCAGAAGATTGAAGTTAGCACCCGTTCCCATCACTTGACCCACGCCACCAGTGGACTGAGCACTGAGGACAGCAGCAACTTCTTCTGATGTCACAGAACCATTCGTGCCTGGTGGAACTGCCCTTTTCACTGACTCGTCTGATGTCTCAGCACTCTCGTCTACAACAGCGTGACAATTGTTGGATACTCTGAACACCTCTTGCACAGTACTGTTGTTCACTCCGTTGACTTGGTCCAACAGTGAGTTATAGGGCTCGGTAACAAGCCGATGACCCACACATGACCGTACAAATGGCTCACGGCTCAGAGCGTCACTATGATGTTCTTTGGGCCGGGAATGTACTTCAGGTCAAAATTGTATGCAGCTAGCTTCGCTACCCACCGCTGTTCACACGCATCAAGTCTTGGTTTGGTCAAAATGTATGTCAGCGGGTTATTGTCAGTCCACGTGGTGAAGTGTCTTCCTTTCAACCAATGGCTGAATTTATCACATACTGCCCATTTCAAGGCAAGAAATTCGAGCTGGGAGCGAGAGAGCGTTTTACTTGCAAAGGCGACTGGTCTGGCTACTTTCCCACCAGGTGGCAGCTGTGACAGGACTGCTCCAATCCCATCGAAGGATGCATCGACAGCCAGAATAAACGGCGCATCAAAATCTGGGTGGGCCAGAGTGACACCGGTCACAAAGTCGTGCTTCAGTGTTTCAAATGCGTTCTGGCATGCATTGGACCAATCAGCAGGCGTTAGCTTCACTTGACCTTTCCTCACTAGTTTGCGGCCTCTCTTGCGCTTGTGCTGGGCACCAGATTCAGATGTGAGCCTGAACAGAGGTTTTGTCTTTGCAGAACATGCTTCAATGAAGCTTTGGTAATACATCACCATGCCTAGAAAAGATCTGATTTTACTAGGGCACGGCGTCTTACCGTCAGACTCCATAAGGTCAGCGACTTGTACGTCATTTATCGCTCTCACCTTCTCGGGGTCATTCCGAATTCCGTCTTCACTGATGACATGCTCAAGAAATTTCACAGTCCGTCTGAGGACAAAACACTTTTTGGGTGCGAGCTTGAGATTGTGTTCCTTGAGGCGAGTAAACATCATCTGCAGGCATTGGAGTGCAACTTCCTCTGTAGGTGCAAACACCATCAGGTCGTCGAGGTAACATAATAGGCTCATGAAATTCCGATCACCGAATATCGACATCATCATCCTCATAAATGTTGCTGGGCTGTTGCAGAGTCCCTGAGGGAGCCGGTTGTACTCGTGAAGCCCAAAGGGTGATGAGAATGCCGTGTACTTTTTGGCATCATGGTGCAAGGGGACATTGTAGTAGCCTGACGTCAAGTCCATCGTGGAGAAAAAGGCATTTCCCCCAAGTGCGGCCAAAGCATCGGCTTGATGCGGTAGTGGGTAGGCATCCTTTATAGTTCTCGCATTAAGCCTTCTGAAATCAGTACATACCCTGAGTTCTCCATTCCGCTTCCATATGAGAACAAGAGCAGATGCATAGTCGCTAGTCGACTTCTGGATAATTCCTTTCTCTTCCATCTCGTTCAGAGTCGTCCTCAGTTATTCATACTGACTTGGTGGTATACGTCTGTGGGGTAGACGGAACGGCTTATCATCAACAAGGTGGATACGATGTACAAACTCTTTGGCCTCTCCACAGTCCATCTTATGGCAAGAAAAGATTGACTCAAATTGTTCGATGATATGAAGGAGCTTGTCTTTACACTGCAGCGAAACCTCGCATGACTTCAGGTCAATGTCTTGCAGTCCCTGAGCTTCCAATGTACGCATCATGTCCTCTTTTGACCTGGGTTGGACCTCTTTGCTCTGTAAACTCTGCACGTTGCACTTGACCTCCTCTGCACTGGGCAGGTCTTCCGCTGCGATGCAAGGAGACACATCTGCAATTTTTCCGTTTCTTCTCAGCACCACAACTCTGTCCGTAGGATTAAATATTTTAACAGGTACCCATCCATCTCCCCAGAGTGGAGTAACAACTCGTCCGACAGGGACTTGTCTGGGCTTAGCCTTAGATTGGGTTGGCTCAACAGCAACTGTGCTGCCCGCTGACATCCCGGCCAACTCAGGTAACTTGCCCCAAATAACGTACTCGGTCCGTGGATTCAGCGTCACGCAACTCTTGATTTTCACTGTCCCTACCTTGTCTGGAATCCAATCACCTCTCCATCTCTCTGTGTTAGAAAGCATTGACAGGAATTGACTGTGGTTATCGGACAGACCGTTGTCAGTAGTGGAAACTAATCTCCAATAGCCGTCAGTGCTTTTCAATTGAGTCAAAATATGTTTGATGGCATTGCTGCCAAGGATCATCTGTTCTGTCTGGCCTGGCACAACTATTACTGGCATTATCATTTGGCATCCGTAAACTGTGACGTGAATGTCGAACATGTCTCTGGGAGAAACTTAGTGTCCACCGCAGCCTACAATGACATAGTTATCGGCCGTGTAACTCATCATATCAGGGAATTGCTGCAGCAGGGACTTAGCAGTGTCCTCACTTACTGTACAAGCCATCGACCCGCTGTCTAACAGCGCTCTGAAAGTGGAGCCATCTTGCACAAGTACAGGTGTGTAAAACAGTTCGTCAGTCTCCGCTATTCTCTGAAACCCCTGAAAGATCAGCTTCTTTGATGGAGGTATCGTGTTGCTGTATAACTCATAAATGGATTTATTATCTTGCATGTCAGGCATCACATTAGTGGTGGGAGGCATACTCAGTTGATCTGCACTGTTCTCCCCTAAGCGCAGATCAGTCAGTTTCCCTGAGGCAGTGGAACAGCTTTCTTCACTGGACAATCACGTCGAGAATGCCCTGGGGCATGGCAGTGAAAGCAAAGGTTTTTGTCTCGGCAATGAGAGCGAGCACTGTGTTAGACTTCTTTGCAAATGATACATGGCTTGTCAGTGAAACCATTCATTCTGTCTCCAGGTCGCCTGGTTGGAGATCGCCTTCTCTCTTGAAACTGGTTAGGGGCACTACGTAGCAGAACTTTCTCCAACATACTAATAACGTCTGTTAGAGGGACATACTGTGGGCTTGAAGTCTGAGGTGGCTCGTGCATGAGGGTTGGACTATGGCTCATCTCAGCTTTGTGTATGGCAATTCCCGCCCTATTCGCAGGTTGTTGTAGGGAAGCTGCTTTGTAGCTCTTCTCAGCATGGTATTCATTCAGCACCTCTAGTACTTCACATGCTGACCACTTATCGATGGTTTTAGATCTGAAAGTGAGTGCCAGTTCTTTGCAAGGGCAGCTCCTAATAAACATGCTAGTTACCTCAATTTCAGGGTTGTCAAATGTTTTACCCTGCTCTCTCAAGCAGTCAGAGGCAAGGTCAGCTGCTCTGTTTAGTCTTAGCCAGTAGTCATAGGGGTCTTCCTGGTCTTTGGGCAAGGTTGAGTAAAAGTCAGCTAAAGGGACAGCAGAGTACTTGGTACAGCTAAAGTGTTTCCTGAGAAGACTATAAATCATGTCAGGGCGGGTATAGGGGTCTATATTACTGTTTCTAATGCCAAACCAAACTACATCTTTAGCTTTTCCTCTCAAATGCATAATGATTTCCTCGGCCTGCTCTTCAAGCCTCACATTACTCTTCTTAATAAATGTCCGCATTAGATCTTCCCACTCATGTACTTTTATTGAGTCTGAGCCATCCCCAATAAATGACGGTGGTTCCTTAACCTTTCTCTGTATAACCACCTGAACCTGTGATACATCTGACACATGACTAGGCTGACTCAATGTGTTTGCTACATCTTGTGTGGCAGCAGAGCTAGGAGCTACTATATTGTGCGACTGTATGCGTGAAAAATGCTACCAGCCAATTTATGTCCTATCTCCTGAATAATATTTGTCATTTGATTAGCTACACCCTCAGAAATGTCACTCGTGGGATTTGGCGTAGATGTGGGTCTGACCTGAGGTGAAGGTAGGCTGGCATGTTGGTGAGCTGCATTATAGGTGCCGACACTAGAAACTGCCTCTACTCTATGTGTAGCAACACCTGGGGTAGAACTATCAACAGAGGGGATGGGGGTAGCCATGCCCCTGCCCCTGCCAATGTGAATAGGTGTGTCAAATTGTGGAGCTAGCACATTGCTCTGGTTAAACATGTTTCAAAGATTAACAGAATTTTTTTTAAATAAGTCAAAATCACAAAATAAATCAGCAGCCTGTGTAACACGTCACTGTATAGCACACTTAGTTATCTGCATCACTGTGACACTGCACGGTAATGAGCTTAACGATAACGCTCATGTAACTAAAATTTCAAATACTGTGAGCTGATGTGGCAGGTAGGACAGTCCTTGGTTCGGAGAGTTTGATAGAAGTCACAGGTCACGGCACCAATGTAACCGCGGTGTGCTTGTATCACAAAAGATCCACAAATAACGTGGACTGGATGATGAGGTTTTTATTATTACAGTTTCTGCAGATGAATGAGTCACAACATTAGCTTTTCTGCTGGCTTTGATCTCTACAAGGGGAATTAATATTTTAGTAAAACAGAAACAAAACGAAAATAAATCTAAACAGCTTGACAACATCAATCACATTGCTGTGCATGTTGAGAGATTTGTCAGCTGTGGTTATAATGCTTAAAATTAACTTCTTTTGTGGAGCACCAAAAGATGTGTCTTACCAGTAGCAGTTCCCTCTGAAAACTGCCAACAAACCCTGCCTCCCGGTCACATGTCAGAAGCCAAAACCAAACCCCACCCCATACCAGCAGGTGGCACTGTTGTACTCATCCTTGCAGGACACTTACCAAAAACTATACACATATTTCAGCAGGAATTTCAATAAAACAAAAGTTATATATATAGTTGTATATATATATATATATATGTATATATATATATATATCTATATATATATATATATATATATATATATATATATATATAATAATAATAATAATTTCCTTTGTATTGTCATTCTTTGTAACAATGTACACAGAACGAAATGTCGATACACCTGACCCGTTGTAGCGAGTCGGTGCAGCCGCAGCCAGAGGGCGCCGCCATTATACCAATTAGGTATGTCTCGGTCGAGGCGCGAACCAGCGACCTCCCAGTCTCAAAGCCGGCACACTACCATCTAGGCTACTGAGCACAATATATATACACACTAGGGTGGAGCTTATTTTCAAAGTTGCAAGAAGTCACTGTCTTACCCCCTAATTGTGTTCCATTACACAAAAGAACAATCGCCGTGTAGTTTGGTCTAAATAAAATACATTTTAGAGGTAGCTAAATTGCTGAGAAGTTTGGCGTTTTCTATCAGTTTTCTTAAATGGGAGTTCTAGAGATGCTGGGATAAGCCACAGATGTGTACGTTTACATTTCAAACAATCATTAACCACAAGTTACTGCTCAGCAAAATCAGTCTAATTCAACTAGTATAATTTCCCTCGACCTACTTTTGAAGACAAGGCTAGCAGACCTTCTTTGTCCTCTAAGAAGTGATTAACATTCAAAGATTAGCATCAGTTAAATATTCAGTACATTCGAACAATTCCAATTCAAGATCCACAAAATGGTCAGACTAAACTTTAAAAACATTTTCTGAAAAAAAGAACAGAGGACGACAAACGGCAACACAAAAAGCCAAGGAAAGTGAGTTCAAAGAAGAACTTTATGACTTGTTTGACATTGCTCAAGCTAATGCTCAACATTATGACAATTCCAGAAGACAAAGAGTTTTTGTTGGCTCAAAGAGCAAAGGGAAGAAAAGGGTCAATGACAGGTGTTGACAAAAAATTAGCTGAGAAAGAAAAAAGACTGAAAGAAAAACAAGAAAAGACCTTGAAAAGAGGCCTAAAATCTGAAGCTGAGCAAAGAATTGCGAATGACTCAATTCAACTATCATGAAGTAGTAGTAGTTCGGAAGATGATAAACCAGGAACAAGTCATGACATATCAGATTTATTCTTTAAAAATATGGATGTTTCGATCCCAGTTCCGTTTGACTAGAAGGGAAGAACAAGCACTCCTTGGCTTGTGTGTCTTCACAGTAAGGATCTACGTGAAGGCCTGGATCATGGCACCTCTTGCTGCAAGTACCCCTTGCACTGATTTGCAGCGTTTAAAGTCTTTGGTGGAATATTCAAACATCAATGCTGCAATATCTAAGGCTCTTCAGAAAATTTCCAATCACCTGTGGTATCTAACACCAGAAACGGTTACACTCGCTTTGTTTGACAATCAAGTCAGTGCATCAACGAAACAACTCATGGTGGCTGCAATGAAAAATAAGGACAACATAGATGAAACTGCTGAACATGATTTTCAAAAGAGGATTTAGACACTGTTACTAGCAAATATATAAAAGACTGCCCTCTAGATCTAGCACTTTCTTCAAAATCATGGACCTTCCTGTTGGCTATCTTGATGTTGAACCACAGGAATGGGAATCACGGGATGGCTTCAAACAAGCTTTGGAAATTGTTCAGGCAATCAGTGTGGTCAATGATCTTGCAGAACAAGGTGTGGCGCTGATTCAGGAATACTGTGGTCATATCACAAACGATGAAACTGATCTGCGGGATCTGCTACAAATTGCTGAAAAACACCACAAAACTATTCCTGACAGCCGTAAAGAGACTCTAATAAAGGACTGAGTTTTTCTTCTTGTTTGTATTATCTACCTAAACCATCATTATTTTGTGTGTATAACCGGCTTAATGCGCGCTAATTCAAATTTATACAGTGTCTAAATATCAACTTACATGACTGAAACTTCTGCTGTGTAGTTTTTGATGGAAGTGGAACATTTTTGTGGGGTAAGATAAAAGAATACATGAAAAAAAAAATTGTCACATAAGCTCCACCCTAATACACACATTACACACACATTACACACACACATATATATATATATATATATATATATATGTATATATATATATATATTATTCATATGTAATAATAATGCAACTTAATTGAAAATGTCGAAGCTTTATTTTTTGAGAAATGTTCTACTCTGATTCATTATGTTTTTCAAAATATGTGGAAGGTGTCAAGGCATGTGTGGGGACAGGACAGGATAAGTTTCGAAGATAAGCTTCAAAGGTAAACTTGATATATTTTTCTAATATATAACATATTATAGCAGGGGTCTCCAACGTGGTACCCCCTAAGATTTTTGCAGGCCTGTTCTGTAAATAGCCCACCAGTGCTGTGTCATTGTGATTTTCTATTCAATTTATTTTTTGTTGGTTGCCTATTCCATTCAACCCTATTTTTAATTTCAAACAAGCTCATAACGTGATAACACGATAAATTGTTTTTTAGAAATTCAAATAAATACATTCCATTCAAAGCGCTGTATAAATGAAGGCCATTTACCAAAAAATATTGAAGTATTAATTATTATTTTTAAGCAATTCATTAAAAAGAATGAGAATCTCTTCACTTTTAAAACAAAATTATTAATTTATTTTTGTATTGATTTATTTTACAGGAAAAACAACAAAAAAAAAGTCCAATTTATCTGTTTTGTATAGCCAATGAGCGAAAAATGTGCATTTCTTTTAACTTGCTTTTTAGCCAGCAATCTTCCAACATTTATGGCTATTTAGCAATCTAGCTAGTTTTTTACATTTCACTACATGCTATCTCGCTAAAATCTTTCATTAGTTATCAAGGTAAATTTGGTCTCCTTTCTAACAAGCTGTCAAGCTTTTTTCTAGCTTTCCATTTGC
The DNA here is from genome assembly GCF_059441175.1 of Urocampus carinirostris. Taxonomy (NCBI): domain Eukaryota; kingdom Metazoa; phylum Chordata; class Actinopteri; order Syngnathiformes; family Syngnathidae; genus Urocampus; species Urocampus carinirostris. Next base: position 87,666 of record NW_028283128.1, read on the forward strand.
CTGGCTTTTAACTCTTAGCTAGCCATCTTTCTCCCTTATAGGTTTTTTACCTGTCAATATTCTAGCTGACTAGCAAGCTCCCAGTACTTTTTAGCTGTTTAGCAAGCCATTTAGCCAAGTTGTTTTTTTGGAAATTAATATCTAAGCGGGCAGCACGGCGGGGCAGTGGTTAGCGCGTGTGCGGCACAGTTCTGAGGTCTTGGATTCAAATCCAGCTACCAACCTTTCTGTGCGGAGTTTGCAGGTTCTCCCCGTGCTTGCGTGGGTTTCCTCCGGGCACTCCGGTTTCCTCCCACATTCCAAAAACATGCATGTCAGGTTAATCGACCGATCCAAATTGTCCCTAGGTATGAATGAGCGCGCGAATTGTCTGTCCCTTTGTGCCCTGCGACTAGCTGGCAGCCAGTTCAGGGTGTCCCCTGCCCACTGCCCGGAGATGGCTGGGATGGGCTACAGCACCCCCGCGACCCTACTGAGGATAAGCGGTACAGATAATGGATGGATGGATGGATGAATATCTAAGTGGGTGCCCTTTGATCTAACTAATAACAAAAAGTAGCTCTCACCTCGAAAAAGTTTGGAGACCCCTGTTGTATAGTGAATTTTGAAAAAAAAGTGTAACCACATCTCTGGGATTAAAAAAAAAAAAAAGAAAAACATAAAAAATGTTAACAGCAACCAAGAGATTTGTTGTAATACAGACAAACGCAACAACAACAAAAAACACACTAGAAGTTCAGCACAATTTCCCTTTTTAATACTAAGACAGTCTGTGTTCACAATATCCTATTTTTTTGCAGTTAATATAATCAAAATGATATTAAAAAAATCTGTTGTGCACTACTAACGCTATCAGGCAGTTGCTGGTATTTACAAACTCAGTCAAAAAAAACAATCATTCTGCGTTCAAGTATGCTACTATGCAAAGTGACTAGTGTAAAAATCGTCAGCGGAAGAATAATTATTCACATAAAAGATACCCCAAAAAGAAAAGTCTGTTTATGCTGGCGAGTTTAGTGTTGTGACTGGCTGGCTACAAAAAGAAAACACATTTAAGACATCTAAAGTGATTTTTTTTTTTATGCCCTCATGCTTCAAAAAAAGCTTACATCATCAGGCGCAGGGATGCTGCTGGAATGTTAATTTCCCTGCGGGGATGAATAAAGTATCTATCTATCTATCTAGAACCAGTTAGCATCTTTTAATTAGCATCAACATGGAAACAACAGCAAAATATCCTGATGGGCTTTGATTATGCTTCTGTAGTTTCATTTTCATTCAATTCTGAATGTGAAGTATACTTGAAAACGACTAATTCCTCAATACTTCGTGTCCTAAGTGAATCGCAGGTTAATCTATTATCTCTGATCGCATATTGCTATGAGTGGGTGACTGGCATATTGCTTTTTTTTTTGCCTTGAGAGGGAAACAGCGGAGCACAGTTGTGATGTTAATGAGGACCAAACCTCCCGATAAATGCAAAATAGAGCACACCCCTACCCAAACACGCATCCTGCAGACCTGGGATAAGAGATCTCAGCCACATGGGTGCTGTTCATTTTAGGTGTAAAGAACGGGGGGTGAAAAGCTACCAGGTATGACACAAATGTCTTTCACGGCACCAGCTCTCAGCAATTGTCGACTGGGGATAATGGATCACCACCAAAACAATTCAGTTCATTTTAGGTGGGGCAAAATGGCATGTTTCATCGACCGAACCCCCCCCAAGAATGTGCTGTACCAGTCCCTGCTTGCAGTAATATGGGATTGGGATAATGATCCTAGACGCATGAATGCAGTTCATTTTAGGTAAAAAAAAAAAAACTGCAAAAAACAGCAGCCAATCCCAACTAAAGTGGACTTGGGATAATTGATCGTGGCTGCACAGGTGCTGTTCATTTTAAGCAAAATGAACAGGAAAAAGGAGGTGCCACGCATGGAAGAAATATTCTGTCTTGTACCCTGCTCTCACCATTAGTTGACTGGGGCTGATGGATTGTGCCAAAACAATGAAAATCATTTTAGGCAGGGCACAATGGCAAGCTTCAGCAGCAAAAACTGAAAAAATAAAATAAAAATAAAGAAAAAACAGTGGGTTTTTCTCTTTGGTCTGCCAGCCCTGCCCTCACTAATAGGCAACCAGGGATAATGGTCTGCAGCCAAAACTGTTTAAATTTAATTTTAGGCGGGCCAAAACGGCATGCCTACTGACAAAAGTGCCTTCTGCCGATCCCTGCTCACAGTAAAAAGCTGTCGGGGATAATTGATTGCAGCTGCACGGGTGCAGTTGATTTCAGGTGGCAATAACGAAAAAACAAAAGGCTATTAATGCAGTCTCTGCTTGCAGCAAATCAGGGATACTGGATTTTGCCCACACAGGTGCAATTGACTTTTGGGTGGACAGAAAGGCTTGAAAACAACGCACACTCCCGGCAGTATGCGATAGGGATTAATGGATTGTGGAATATATTTCAACCGACAGTGCCCTGAGGATGTGAAGTAGCGAGGGAATTACATTATTCATTCTGATGATTTTTAAACTATGTTTTCTTTTTTTTGCAGGGAAAACTGAAACATGGGAAATGTACCTGCTGCAAAATATTTACTCACCTGTGGTTTATTATTTCTGAGTGGATTTCAATCACATTTGCTTAATTGGATGAAAAAGGCTGTTCTACAACAATCATGTTTTGATATCAACCAACTGAATATCACATTTTATTTTTAACTACACCAAAAAATGCATTCTTCCATTCTGCATCTGTCGCTTTTGATTCGAAACAAACAAAAGGTTTTGGCCTTAGCTGGATGCCTTACTGGCCAAAACAGACGGCATCAGTTTGTTTGCCAAACTGTCAACAATGCCGAACAGGCCACTGGATAAATGTGGAATTAAAATATGAAAAATACTGCTTGCTCAGGAGTTTTGCAGAAGGCTCAGACAACATTTTTTTTCGTTTTGTTCTTATTGTAGAGCTGTTTTTTGAGAATATCAGTACGCTGGGATTAAATCATTAAAAGTAAGACTTGCCTGAGATCATGAGCCTCTTTGGTGGAGTGACACAAGCACAGTTCTTGCTAGTGACAAGACATGAAAGCGAAAACAAAAGACTAAAGGAGATGAATACATCTGGAGCGGCTGAAAAGAACCGATAGCTGGCATTGGTCAGACTTGGTGTGAAGGTCTTACTTTAGCGGCTAGTGAAAACAAACTAAAAAGAATCAAGAAAAATACATACATTTTCAGGTTTTCTTGTACTAAAACAAATCCACAACTTATAGTTGACTAAACTTTCCCAACTAATGTTAATACTTGCAAGTGTAACAAAAGACAGTAGACAAGCATGAGGGATAAACTCGAATGGGTAAAAAGACCAAATAGCTAGAGTTGGTCAGAGCTGGTTTAAGAGGCTAACTTTAGCAGCTAGCCAAAGGGGACTCAGTAACAGAACTCAGCGATGTTCCCTTGCATAACCAGCAGTGGACCCTGAAGCAAAGTGGCTAAAGAATGAAAGAGTGGAAAATTTATCTCGGCGATAATAACATGCAGGGCTCAGCTCTTTCAGGTCAGTTGCTATTAAGTGTTGAAAGCACCAACGGGACCAGCTAGTTTAGAAAATATGGTCATTTGGACTGTTTCTGAGATAGTGAATGTGTTTTTTGTCAATAATTGAATCAAATGTGTTTTATTTTAAATAATGAAGTGTTTTACACCAATAAGGGTTGCTATATACAATTAAAAAAATTGAACATTCTTTTCTCCAGACAGGGCTACTCAGGCCTTCCTTTCCCCGATGTGTACTGTCACGTGTTGAAACAGATCAGAATTATTTCATACACAGTGGGTCTTTAGGTTAATGGATGTGTTGGGATGGACATCTCCATGTTTCTTTAATAAAATTAGGCATTTTTCCTGATGGCTAAAGACACAAGCTGATACATTGGACATTAAATAAAAATATATATGAAATACAGATATTAATGTGATAAAATCTGATCACTTCTTCCCCTGCAAAGAGAAATCACCAGGAAGCGGCAAGATGTCACGAATGTGTCATAACAGCATGATGTTGTCTGCATGCTCGACCTTCAAGCTTTGTCCTGCGAGTCTCGGCATGAGGAAATTTACAGTACAAGAACGTTTTTTTCTCTCTTAAACAGCTGGACCCCAAAAGTCTAAAATATACAGTAAGACCTCGGTTATCGCGGTTAATGGGGACCAAAACCACCCGCGATAAGAGAAAATCCGCGAAGTAGCAGCGCACCTTCAAAAAAAAAAATGTTTTTTTTTTTTTTAATTATTTTTTAGACCCGGTTAATGGGGAACAAAACCACCCGCCCAAACTGAAAATCTGCGAAGTAGCAACGCCACTTCAAAAAGGAAAAAAAAAGTAATAATAATAAAAAAAAATTATTTAAATTATTATATTTTTAGACCCGATTAATGGGGAGCAAAACAACCCGAAAAATGGAAAATCTGCGAAGTAGCGACACCCCTTCAAAAAGGAAAAAATAAATCAGATCTCATTATCTGCACCGCTTATCCTTATTATTCGCGAGCGAGCCCCTAACCTGCGGCGCGGGTACTTCCGGGCGCGATACGCACGACACCGCGACAAGCCGAGCGGGTCGGGCTCTCCGTGCGGAGGCCGGCCTGTCGGAAGCGCAGAATTTGTACGGGAGTCGGATTTGGGCACAACACCGGCGCGCGGTTTTGGTGCGGCTTCCGCTTCACCGCCGTAATGCATAATAGTCTTTGAGATCCCGTCAGCAAACACGAGCTTTAACGTGCGCCACGAGCACCATGCTAAGCCGGGAAGGCTCTCGACTTACTCTGGCCGTACTGAGTGTACTGGTAGCCCACGGCTGCCACTGCTGGGTCCACGCGGCTTCCGCTTCACCGCCCTCTAACCCCCACAGGCCCCCCCTACCCCTTCCCCCCCCAACAAGGGCTGTGTAGCGCCATGTAGAGCCATCGCGGCCCGAGCAGGAGACGTGACGTTGGTGACTTTTTCATCCGCGTTAACAAACGCATTTTGTAGAATACGATCGCGCTTTATTGTTTAAATAAACGCGATATATAGACTAAGATCGCCCAAATATTTTAATTAGCTCCCTTTATGGTTTCAATAAGCGTATTATATAGAATACGATCGCTTATGTCGGAAGCGCAGCAGAATGCGCGTTCACGCGAGGGGGGGAGGATTCTGTACGGGAGTCGGATTTGGACACAACACCAGGAAACGAGAACGGCGCGCCGTGCTAGGGTCGTCGGCCGACGGGGATTCCCGCAAAAAGTAGCGACGCCCCTTACAGACCGCGAAGCTCTGAATCCGCGAACGTCGAACCGCGAAGTAGCGAGGTCTCACTGTACTATGATTTGATATAAATTCAAAACAGTTTGTGGTCTTACCACCCAAGTCAGCAAATTTAGGTTTTCGTTACAAAATCAAAACAATGTGAAAAATTGACTGAAGCGGGGTCAGGTGCAGATTATAGGTGTAGTGTAAAACACGTGCTAAAGAGCTGGAAAACGGCACCTGATTGAAGAAATTAAAAAAAGTTCAATGACAGCATAATTAAGAACACAAGCAACTAAATTATCCAGACTACGAGTTTGACATCTGTACAAACCATTTTTGAAAAACAAAAAGAAACTCTGTCAAGAGTCACCAGTATTTACACTGTGCAAACCAACCATCAAGCACTCTGGCCGCACCTGGCAGTCCTGTCTTAAAAATCGCCGGCTGGAGTCTTTGGATCCTGGGTTAAAGAAGGCCGAAGTTTCCGCCCGTCATTTTTGTTTGCATTTAAGAAAGACCGCTGGGTGGCTTAGCCTCCGCATAGTCTAGAAGAAGATGACGTCTTCCTTGTTAAGGTCTTCGGGGTGAATGTTGACGAGCACGCAGGGATTGGGCCCGAGACCTTGGGGGTGTTGCGGTGCCGTGATGGCGGTGGGTTGCACAGGGGACTTGTGGAAAGTTGCCGCCTGACTGCTGGTTAGAACTGAGGATTTTGAATCAAGTCCGAAAACATCCAAAGGGCTTTGATAATCTAATGAAAGGGACAATAAGTTAGTGTCATGGTACAAACAAACGTACTTTACAGTAGGGCTGCAACGACTAGTCGATGTTGTGGACACAAATAGATATTAAAACGTTGACAATGAGTAGTCCAACAGAGTGAGGCATCTTCATGAATATAATCTTTGCTCACAGTTGATCATGTGCAGGGTTGGGAGGATTACTTTAAAAATGTAATCTGATACAGTTACTTGTTGCCTTTTTAAAAATGTAATCAGTAATCCTAATACAGTGAAAGTCTGTGAGCTAGTGTCGCAACTTTTTTATTGTTATTTTTTGGCGCCTTCATTGGAGTGCATTTACTCACCGACTGAGAATCAGAGAGCAAGATAACGAATTGAAATCCAGTACTTACTTTAAATATTTTGAAGTATTTTTTGGGCCACCTTTATGTTGTTTTAGGGGGAGGCGCCCCTAATCAAAGCCCTGCAGACTGCCTGGCTGGGTGTGCGCAGGAAAGAACGAGAACGAGAGAGAGATATGCATAGTTTAGGCAGCACGACGAAGGAGCAGGACATAAATGCTTAGTGAGAGAAAGAACACAGAGCAGGTTCACCGGTCAAAATACAGTATGAACGACGCTATGATATGAATTGGCCGATCGGCATCATATATCTCAAGCCAAGAAGTGCTGGTCAGTCAGCTGCTCCTAGCTCCCACTCATCGGCCGATTGAAATACTGCCCGAGTTTTTTTCCAGAGACTTTCTCCGTTGGTGCGGTAAGCATTGGTTTTCCTGAGATTTTCATTTTTTCAAATTGAATCTTGGCTGCCCGAAAGGTTCCTCGTGGTGGAAGAAGGGTGTTTTTTTTCAATTACCGTATTTTCCGCACTATGAGGCGCACCGGATTATAGGGCGCACCCCGAAAAAATTGTTTTTGGTCCTATTTTTGACATACATAAAACGCACCGGATTATAAGGCAACGTGGACAAAACAGTCAGATAGTTCAGTCAAACTTATTACCCCCTTAACATTCCGAAAGCTTGCAAAGACGCAAATGCGTGTCGAGAACACGTGCGGATGCGGTGTCCGTACGATGTCACTCAAATGCATTGTTCCATCATTCGGAAGGTTAAAGTCTTGGGATTCAAGAAATGCCAACCATTCCTTAGTTTCTATTTTCTTTTTCGCTCACAACTTTACTGTATATATGACAATAAACACTTGGAATTGAGTTTAATTTAAAAATGGACACTCCATTCCATCCATTATCTGCACCGCTTATCACAGAAACATCGAGTTCAGTCTGAAACAAGATACAGGGATAATATATATAGCCTAAGTAGCTCACCAAAGTCGTTGTGTTCATAATAATGTGCAGCCGTGGTTCTCTTATATCCGTGAGTTTAGTAAATCCAGGAGAATAAAATATTTACAAATACAAAATAGTAAAAAAATGCTTTCTGTATGCCGTCAGCCACGTGCTATACGCATTCATATTTTTCGGCCAATTGCAGGCTTTGTTTTGCCGTTCAAGCCAATGCCAGCCTGTAAATGATAAAAAGGATCCTCCCCTTGACCTCCGAATAACTTTAGCCAATAGTGATCCATTCAAATGATGATTGACACATTGGTTAGCCAATGAAACGCCGGTAAATAAATCCCAGCATACACCGCGGACGACTTGGCGTTCGGGGGAAAATCTAGTCGGCGGCTGCAAGTTAGTTGCAAGACTTTGCGAATTAATATTGATCCATAAATAAGGCGCACTGTATTATAAGGCGCATGGTCAGCTTTTGAAAAAAATAAAGGCTTTTAGGTGCGCCTTATATTGCGGAAAATACGGTAAATGTTTTTCACCTAGCAAAGTAGAGAACCAGCGTTAACTGAAGTGCGAAGTAGCAAGGGGTCTCTACTATAATATTGAAGTCATGTAATTTAATTACTTTTGGAAAACTGTAAAACAATATGTGCTAAAAAAAAATAATAAAGAAACAATAAAAATAAAAGAATGCATTTTGTTCAAGATAGATGAAAAATGTATTATTGAAACAAAAAAAATCAGAGGAAACCAAGTTTAGGTAAATGCTAGTCGTCCTCCAAAAAATGCTCCAATTTTATGTAGTATAGTTAATTAAGCAAAAGCAATATACTTATATATCTTTCAAATCGCAGACAAGATATGTTAGTAGGTTTTAGTTTACATTAAGAAGACATTAAAACCCAATATCATTTTCAACACCACCATATTTGTTTTACTTTTTTGAAGTGTGGATCACAAACCTCTTGAAATTATTCAGATTTACTAGGTTAATAATTCTCACGACATAACAATACAGTGATCAAAATAGGGGATTTGGAACAACTATTAACAACAAATTCTCTCTCTCTCTCTCTCTCATATATATATATATATATATATATATATATATATATATATATATATATATGCTTGGGGTTGTCCATCGATTCGATGATGACCATCTTCTTTTATTTGTGAGTCTGCTGATGTTTGAACAGTCCGATCCTGGATCCACAGATGCGGTTACAGACAGCATGTGAAGGGGGTGCTGGGGGGAGCAGGGGTGGCCTGGCGAGCATGTCTCTTTGCACACTTTGCTGCACGGTGTTGCATGCGCTCTTCATGTAATCCACTCCCTGTGAGCAGTGGGAGCGCCAGAGGTCTCGGCAGGAAGCAAGTTCCTCCAGTGAGGAGAGGTTTATCCGACATCTCTTTAGGATGTTCTTCATTTGGTCTTTGAACCGCTTCTTCTGCCCACCAGCACTGCGTTGGCCTAGATGTAACTGACCATAGAGGATACGGCGTGGCAGTCTGTGGCTGGGCATTCGAACAACATGCCCCAGCCACCCGAGTTGGCGTTGGGCCATAATGGACTCCATGCTGCAGCTGCCTGCCCTCTCCAACACCTCTGTGTGCGGCACTCTGTCCCTCCATGTGATGCCAAGGATCTTCTGAAGACATCTTACATGGAAGGTCTCCAGGCTCTTCAGATGTCGGCTGTAGATAGTCCATGCCTCACATCCATACAGTAATGTAGTGATGCATACAGCTCTGTAGACCAGCATTTTGGTGTGGAGTCTAAGGTTGTCGTTTTGAAAGACCCTTCTCCTTAGTCGACTGAAAGATGCTGATGCTTGCTTGAGACAGCTCTGGATCTCATCATCCAATGAGCAGGTGTCAGACACTATGCTCCCCAGATATTTGAAGGTGGGCACCATGAGCAGGTGTTCCCCTGCTGCTGTGAGGATTATTGGGTTTGGTGGGAGGTCAGCACTGGACTGACAGAGTACCTCTGTCTTCTGGGTGTTGATCGTCAGTCCCATTCTGGTGGATGCAGTTACAGCTGCCGAGAGAATGTTTTGCAGAGCCTCTGGTGTATGGGCAACCAGGGCACAGTCATCAGCGTACTGTAGCTCAATGATGGTCTCTGAGGTCAGCTTGGTAGTTGCCTGTAGCCTCCTGATGTTAAACAGGTTACCATCAACCCTGAAGTTGATGGTAACTCCAGCCTGCTTCTCCATCCTTCTACATAGCAGTGTTGTAACGCAGACAAGGAAGATGTTGAAGAGAACTGGAGCCAGGTCACAGCCTTGCCTCACTCCAGTTTCCACGCCAAAGGGCTCTGAGCTGTGTCTTCCAACTACCACTCTGGCCGTCATCCCTGAATGGAACTGTGCAAGAATGGAGAGAAACTTGGGTGGACACCCAAATCTCTTCAGGACTTGCCACAGTAGGTCCCTGTTCACTGTGTCAAATGCCTTTGAGAGATCGACAAAGGCGATGAACAAG